>NW_024610409.1:0-62395 GCF_016920785.2 Ixodes scapularis | reverse complement strand
AGTAATGCAGGCTGCCTGGTCAGTGGCGTCACTAGGGTCAGCGGCACCCGGAACAATAGCCCGCCGTGACACGCTTCCCCCCCCCCCCCCCCCCCAGCCACCCTTGTGACGCCAGTGTGCCTGGTTACAATGTTTAATGCTAGAAAACGTCTCTATCACTTTCATTTCCCAACACCTAGTAGATATCAAAACTATATTACTGGATTTTTTGCGCCGCCTTCCGGAGCTCAGCGTGGGGCAAAGAACGCACACCAGGGCAGATTAAACACGAGTCTTAGACAAACACTGACGCTGTGCTAGTGTCCACTCCCTGTTCATTACTTGCTTCCGTTAGGTGCTGTAGAAACTCGGGTAGCGAATATAGTATAGTCTGGTGTAGTATACCGCTTTGAAAGCTTGCATCATGGCGGATTAAAATCAAAATCCGTATGCTACCAACTCCGTTTTGTTATCATCCTTGATATCCATAACTGTGTCAGCTGTTCTGCCTTTGTATATTTATTTACAGACACTCAAAAACTGACCTCTTTCGAGAAGAGATAGTGAACCGATATTTGGACGAAAATTGTTGGTTGTATTGTCATATTCGGCACACCAATTAGTTATAAGTTACGTTGCCTTAAGCGAGATCGGGTCCAAAATTTATCAAATAAAAAAAATATCAATATTGTACGCAACACCTCGTGCACGTTTTTGGAAGCTCGCTTCGTGACGTCACGTTACTTGCCCGGCCAGGCAGGCCAGCTTGGGCAGGCGCTGTGTCCGGTCTAGGTTAGATGGCGCAAGCTGCCGCCTGTCACAGAGGGCATAGCCGCTTGTCACCCATCCATCCGGTATTATCTATATGAATGAATGACATATTTGGGTACTCTACCAACCCGGGGAGCTAGCTGGGGCAATATTCTTGAAACTTCGTATTTCGGTTGAGAATTCCTTTAAACTGCTCATTATAGTGACTAATTTGAAGAGCCTAGATGTCGTTCACTGAGATATATACAGTCATATATAGACACACCAAATCGGAACCCATGCGAGCACTACCGTCGTTTACTTTGCCGAGCATATGCAAGACAATGTGTAACGTAGAAAGGCCACTGTTGAGGCGGAAAATGAAGCGTGAAATACATGTCTACAAAAACTGCGTGGCGCCGCCCCTCCGAGCGGTGTAACCATAGCAACTGCGGCACACACTATGACGGGGCTGGATGCCTTGCCGCCACGGCGTGATGCTACGCGGTTTTTGCGCACATCGAGTTTCACCCTCAACTCCCTCAAGTCCCTCGGTTAGACAGTGTTTGGGTTGACCACCACCAGGAGTAATCAATATTTGTGACGCATCTAAACGTTCATGGGATGCCAAAAAATATGAGACAACGAAGAGTCAAGGCCGCAGAGGTGCGTTAAAGAAATATTGAACCGAAATTTTAATTTTGCAAATAAGGCCGCAGAAGCGTTGAACAGGACGCTACGAACTCCAAAACATCACTCGTACGTCGATATCTCACACGGATGGCCGTACTTTTGGAAAAGAAGGGCGCGATCACGCGAGGGCTATGACGTCACGGTCCTCCTGAAATATTTGAGAATGAGGGCAAGCGGCCTCGCTTCTCTCCTCCTCGCTCCGGTTCACCAGCTCAAGGGGACGTAGCGAGGAGGAGAGGGAATGGGAACGTCACTTGTCTCGTCGACCTCGTCGGCCGTGTTCAATCGCGCACTTATTTTCTAAAAATGCGGCGATCTGTTAAAGATATCACTCTATGAGTGATGTTTTTCGGGTTTGCAGCGTCCCGCCTATTCATTCAGCCTTGTTTTGTGAGCTCGAAATTTCAATTCAGTATCTCTTTACATTATTGGGAGGACATGGACGAACGGATACATGCATACGGCAGAACTCTTTAAATTGGGTGTCGGCTTGCGACAACTAGCCAGTGTTGGCCCTTGGAATGGACTGCCATTATTTTCTAGTGCCGAATTGAGACAGTGGATTTCATTTTTCTCCGTCTGCTGGCGTTCTGTTGAGAGAGATGATAGTGCCGCCCACTGTATGTTTTATTCACTTTTGTTCACGAAAGTCAGCACTTTTGTACAGCGGCAACGCGTTTTATGACGCCTGTGTTTGATACTAAAAAGAATGATCAAATCTGAAGAGAAGCTTTGACATGTCTTGCTTTTTGCTTTCAATTTCTTTACAGATGCGAGAGTGATATTCGATTTGACAAAATGCGTCACGGATTTTGTTACGAAGATGGCAGAGGAAAGACATCGACATATAGTTTCATTGAACCTTTCGGCCGCTGCCAGTTTCCCATTAGAGGGGAAGTATGTGCTTCCATGTGATTCTATTGCCCGCAAATTGTCATTGATTCATTAGATCTAAATGTATTAATCATCTACTAGATTCCCTAATTCATTCATTTAAAGATATGCAAATATGAAGAAATTTACCGAGAAGTTTTCAGTGGCTGACCATAGTGAGATAACAAAAGAGCACAAAAACGAGAAGCATATAGTGATGAAATAAAAATAAAAGGAAGTATTTATTGAAGGGTTCTTCAGTTTTCTTCATGAACGTACGTGGCGTGCCATGGTACGCCACGAAGACAACGTAATATTCTAGACTCCTTGAGAGAAAGGCGAAATTTCGGCCATTTCGAAATGGCGGAGTATAAACGCGGATATTGGGTGTCCCAATTGGGACGTAGCACGTAGCACGCCAAACCTATCATCTGCTTTTTCTATTTATTTTTTTTTCTCGTTATTTCACTTGGGACCGCCGATGTACGCTCTTACGATTTGCCGCGTTCTGCTACAGTTTTTAACCTCTTGACCACGAATGAACACGAAATCTGGGTTGGCTTTAGTGAGGATGCAAGCCTGAAGTCATATCTTGATGGCAACACTGTAAGAGAATGCACATGCGCTAAACCACCTTGTGATTTCCGTACACCTGTGCCAATGTGTCGGACCACTCGGACGTCACTGAGTGTTTATTCCGGATTGCATATGGATAGACAGATGAGTGGATGAATGGATAAATGGATGGATACGAAAGGTGGAACCGTTTCAATTGAGCTTCAACTTGCGTCACTTAGTCAGTGTTTTTATAACAATAGTTAACCTCTTCTGCAAGGTACTCTATTGCACTGTATGCTCTCTCTCTCTCACTGGCGCTCTTATCTGATCTAAACTCTTCTTCGTCCAAAACAAGCAGTTTCATTCGGCTTCGCCGACATTTTTTAGAAATTTTCGTACGTACACTGCCTTTTTTGCTTTGTTTTCCTATTTTAAATATTCTATTCAGGCCACAGCTCGGAAAACTTTTCATGTTGACGATTTAACACCTCTCCAGACGTTTCATATTTCGGATTTGCTAGGCTTCTTTGTGCAGATTATCATTGTGGGTGGCGCTTTGTATACTTTACCTCGGAGTATAAAAGCTCCGGTATCTTTTGTGGTTAAGCAAATAATTTATTAATTAGCCATGATGCTTTTCCAGTTTGCTTACCAAGAATAATATTTAAAAGCAAATAAATAAATAAATAAAAAACCTTAATGTGGACATTTTTTTCTTCTGCAGAACACCATTTAGAGTTGAAGTCAGAAACATCACATACGGAGACAATGTCCACACCAAGAGGTCCGATAAAACTACCAACTATTCTGAATATTTCAAGAATGAAGATTACAGCAGACCTGAACAGAAAACTTACAGGAGCCATATTCGTAGGCCATTAGCTGCCATTTGGAAATTACGTTCTGTCTTCCAGAGCGAATTTGCTCTAGGAATAAATACCAAACCTCCGAAGGTGTATAAAGGTTCTCAAGAGGAAGTGTACAAATTCGATCTCAACGATACACTGATGCTGGAACGGAAGGGATTCACGTACCTCGTCAGGAACAAAACGTTCAAGGTACCACCCAGAAAAAAAACGGAAGTGACTCTTACAGTTCGAGACGAAACGAAGGTACGTTTGATTCGCTTATAATATTCCCGATTTATAGTATAGAAATGATACGCACCCCAAATGCCCAGTCATATTTCCCCCGTATGAAGATGAACGCCCCACGCAGATTGTCTCTCCCTCGATTCAACGTGTCCCTGAAAAAAAAAAAAAAAAAACAGTGTTTGGTTTAGCATAACTTTACTACGCATCACCGAACGTTCAGTCTTTACCAAAATGTAGCGCTAGCGGCTTGGACCAGACAACAAACCGTTATTTTATTCAAAAAGGTGATAAGCGATTTGATGAAACTTTAAAAAGGCAAAATTGGACCCGTTTCTGGTCGCTAACAAAAAATCACCTCCCTGTATTTGCGGGCTTTTTTTTTTTTTTTTTTTTTTTTTTTTTTTGTAGTGAACGGCAAGCTTTAATACTTTCGCATCTGGTCCGGAACGCTAGCGCAGAATACAAACTCTAAGGTATCTGGACCATCTGTTTTTTTTTTTTCTTGTTTTGTTTTTGCAAGTCATTTGGGAGAGACAATAGCCGTACTCTATAGAGGGAACTTGTCGAATAACCTATTTTAACATATGTTATAGAACTAATATAAAAAACCTGCGGTGTGAATTGCATGCCATTTTGCCCAGCTCAGTGTCATAGCGTAGACTATTTTCTTTTTATTGGGTCTAAACATAATTTCAGACTCTTCGTTCGCCAACTTTGAAATTGCAGCAATTGGCTCTCTCTACATGATGGCTTGAGAGAGTCGGCAACACTGGCACTTGACTGCATGTGTCGTCACGTTCGTACGTCGCGGAACGCTCGGCTTGCTCAGTTGCACAAGTGTTTCTTTTTAAGAAGGAAGGGCAGACTCTTCTAAATTTATTGATTTGCTTTATAGAAATACAGCACGTGTAATAAACATTAATTCGCATTTCTAAAGTTGACAACCCCAAAAGCGAGTTGGACCTAGGCTAGCAGCGGTATATTTCCGTGGCTAAACTTCTCATTCATACAACGGCATAGACACCAGACACCATCAGGGCTGCTAACTGCCCGCTTTCTAAATATACACAGAACGCAACTCTTTTTTTATTGTTCCATAGACTTTAGATTTAACTGTCCGGCGACCCCGTGACCTAACGTAGCATGACTTACCTTTTTTTTATTATCTGCGTTTTAATTTCCTCTGCCCACTCTAACTCATTAGTCGTTCAGTGTCTTGATTCTGACTTTTGTCCATCCGGAATCCTTAATATTATTTTGAAGACTATCACACTCGAAACTTACAAGTTGTCAATCCTTTGACTTAAAACGAAAGAAACACACAAGAGGACGAAACAGACGACACAGCTTTTGTGTCGTCTGTTTCGTGTCGTCTGTTCCGTCCTCTTGTGTGTTTCTTTCGTTTTAAGTCAATGTAGATTACCAACACGCTCAAGTCTATAATTGTCAATCCTTTTTTTTATTTTTATTCTTTTATTTCTAGATGCGATCATTCGGGGCCAGTATCGTCTTGAAGGGCTATTTCGGCGTCAAAATATGGCCGAGGGGAGACGAACCGAGTTCCTGGATTATCTGCGTCACCGAACTTCCCTGTGAACACCTGACCAAAACAGCCGATGACGAGATGACATTTCTAGTTAATGGCACTTTCGAGGAACGCTATCCGGTCTCAAGAATCACGCTGAAGACGCACGACTTGGTGGAGAGCGAAGAGGAGATTGAGGTTCCCCCGATATTTTCACGAAAACAAAGAGTTTTATGAAATGCCGCTACAGTAATGTGTCACATAGCAAAATGAGAAACTTAATTTAGGATAACGAGACTGTGTTGACCATTTGTACCCTTGTTCATAAATAAATGCGTCGAAACAGCACAAGCTCCCCTATTCTTCTCGTCAACCTGGCCGCCTAAAGTGTGTGCAGCGCCCGGGCTGCGTCCTGGCACATCAAACAAGGTACCTGCCCTGTTGAACTACTTGGTTTGAGTGGCTATCTTACACCCTCCGTAGGGCATGTGAGAAGGGTTTGCAAAATTTTAAGATCTGAGTACTGGCGCCAGGCTAGATTCTTCAAAGACTGCCTGTGGGTTGCCTGTGGCGTCAATGGGGCCGATTTGTACCGGCAACGACGATCCTTTTCTGAAATGAATAGGACATTGAGTAATGTTACCGAGTTTTTGTGGCAGCGAGTTCGACAAAACCTCCCCAAAAAGAAGAAAAAACCTTTTACAGCTGCAGGGAGATTTACCAACCTCGGGGATATTGTAGTACCCCATTCCCTTCAATCAACCTTGAATCTTGGCCCCAAGTTTTGCCTTCAACCGAATCTGCGCCCTCCGGAACTACTTACTTTGGCAAGAAAGGTGGCGTACAAGACTGATGAGAAGATAAGACCTCGATGTATATCGGAATGTGTTGACGCTATTTCTGTCTCGGGGAAAGTCCAGACCCAGGATCCTATGCGTCTGGTTAACTTCTTGGTCGACAACCAACAGCGTGTTTTGGAGGTCGATAAAGAAGGCTCCTTCGTGATAATGCCTGAAGGCATGTATAATGAAAAAGCCTGCGCAGCAGTACAAAAGAACTTCCGACAGATGCAGATTGTGATGAAAAAAGTGAAGAGCCAGGCTCTCAGTCTGTGTGAACGTCTCACGTTAACACAGTTAGCTGACAACATCAGAAAAGCTGATGAGCTGCACTTAGAAATCTTCTTCAGTGCCAAAACACACAAGGAAGCATGCCCATTCCGAGCTATTGTTACTGAAAGAGGTTCGTGGCAACGGCAAGTATCGACATATCTGCAGAAACACCTTTCAGGGTTAAAAATTAGTGACCCCTTTTTGATCAGCAATTCGGAGGCTGTTCTTGAATTTCTGAAGACAAATGACTTTAACAATCACAGTGTCTTCAGCGTGGATGTTCATGACCTCTTCTACTCACTTCCCCATGATTCCTTGCTCGCCTCTGTCAGGTCCTGCATTGAGTCACATGATGAACTTTCGTTCCGGAACTCAAGTGGGATAACGTTGGAAAGTTTCCTAGAACTTCTCCATTTCTATCTTAGTTCCACTTTCATAGAGTGGCAAAATGGGGTTTATTTACAAAAGTCGGGTGTGTGCATTGGCTCATGTGTAGCACCGGTTTTAAGCGATATTTTTCTTTCGGGTGTTGACCGTACTATTGAGTCTTCCATTGAGTCCACGACTGTCACAAAAGTGTTTAGATATGTCGGCGACTTCTTGCTGGTGTACAAAAAAAACGGTCGATAATGATGTCTGTAAGACAATGGACATTTTCCACAAATGTGGTTTGGGACTTGTCTTTACCTGTGAAACGCCAAAGGAAGGAATTTTGCAATTTCTGGACCTTTCGCTTTGTCTGCTACCCAATCACCTGTGCTGGACCTTTTCCCCTCGTTCCAAGAAAGGCATCCTAAACTACACGTCCTCTCACTCCAAAGTCGTTAAAAGGGGTATAGCTATGTCATGCCTTACAAGCGCCTTAAATAAGTCTTGTTTTCATACCCTCCAATGTAGTTTTGAAGCACAAATTGAGAGGCTGACATCCTCGGGCTTTCCTATGCAGGTGCTGACTGAGGTTGTGGGAACTCTGGTCAAGAGAGTGAAGGGAGTTCAAAAACCTAAGCCCGCTTTTGACAAAAAAAGAATTGTGGTCGTCCCGTATATGCATAAAATTTCCCACAATCTTAAAAAGGTGGCTAGCCGTTACGGGGTCCCTTTAGTGATGCCAGCCCCCCAAAAAATGGCTCAAATTTGTCCAAAAGTTCATGCTAAGGTAAACAATTTTAAAAAACATACGTGCCACAAGAACCACTGCCACTTTTATGTGCCCTGCTCCCTGAGTGTAGTATATAGTATCCCTCTTTCATGTGGTAAAAGCTACGTTGGACAGACCGGACGGTGTGTGAACGACCGGCTACGAGAGCACAATCTCTCTCTAAAGTCTACGGTGGGGGGCCATCTACCTCTTCACTGTAAATCGTGTAATTGTACGCCATCCTTAGCGGAAACCAAGATAATAGGCAGGTACCGAGAAAAACACACCAGAGAGATTTTTGAAGCTTTCATTAATCTAAGCATGGGCGAGTGTCATTAACAGAGGAGGAAATTGCGTTTTTAAAATCATTTTCGTGTGGGTAATTTTAACAGTACCCCTCGAGCCCTCGGGCCTCTGGTGCCTCGTGCCTGTGTGGCCAACGCTCGAGCGGATTCCGCGTTCTGTACCACTTTCTTTTCTTCTTTCGTTAATACATGAGTTGTGAGTGTGCGCTTGTCTGTCGTCTACGTGTTCCTCTTCTCTGTCCTTGTCCCTGTGTGCGCAACTGTCACTATGTTCAAGCTCCCCTGTTTGCTCATTGTGGACACGGTTCTCCACACGCGTTATTTGTGAGCGAAACTGTAGCTTTAAACACCAGCATGTTGCCCTGAACCACCTGAGCGTCATTTGCATCGCACGAGCGCGTTTCGGCGTGAACCCGGCTCTGTTTCGAGAATGACTCCGGCGTGACTGTTTGGCGAATACTCAAATCCACTCGCAAGTTTCGTGTAAAATAAAATGACGACCGACAATGTTGCCTGATGGTGTTTTGAAGGGAGTCTATTAAAACGCAGTATACCATATCGCCGTGACTAGCGAGTGCAGAGGCGTCAAGGTGCTGACAATAATAGAAGTTTTATGTGGCAAAGTATATAGGTGCCCTAAAACCGGCATCGATGTCGGCATAACAAAGGGAATAAACACTCGCAAAACACTGGCTCAATGCTGTAAGCTACCGCTCACTTCATACAGTCTACAGGGTGAAGAACATTCGGAACCAGAATGCACGGTAAGCTTCCTGGGTTCCAATGTGCTTCTATCGCTGCAGCGTGATACCTCCCGGAATGGATCTCGTTGCAGCGAGGTACCTCGCGGTATTGCAGCTTTTGAGGAGGAAACTTCAGCGATGGAAGGAGAAAATGTAGTGATTTGTCGTCAATACGTTCGACGATAATGAGAGCATCGATTCAGCGCAGTGCTGCATTTGTGAACTAGTGTACGTCCATCACTACCGTTGCAATAAACGACTGTGTTTTCTTCGTTCTACGGCTGCTAGGCGGGCTACGCGGAATGCTGATACAGATGTCCATACTTACCATAATAGACCCATCTCAAAGGTTCGTGAGGCAACATTGGAGGCCGCCATATTTTGGGCATCGCTTCCTGAGCAAAACGTCCGAGTGAGTGGATTCAAGTTCACGCGGAACGCTGATGCAGCATTCGTGTCCGATGCATACTAAAAGTGCATGCCCGAAAATTTGGAGGACGCTTAGGCTTCGCCTTTAAGAGTGGAACGCGATAGCGTTATCGGGCCCCGTTCGCAAAGCATTCTCATATAAACCCGAGCTTTTTCCCAAGCCGTGCAAGCGTGTGCGCGTGGCCTAGTCGGTAGCGTCGCGTGTGACGTCACACGTGTGACGTCACGTGAAGTCACACGTGAGCGTTGTGGGATGTTCGAAATTTCCGCGCGAAGTCATCTGGTGTGACGTCACACGTGGCTTTGACGTCATGATCCCATCGACCCGCTAAATTTGGCGGAAAAATGTTCCGGCAAATTTTTCCGCTAAATTTGGCAAAAAATGTTCCGCTTAATTTAGCGAAAAATTTTCTCGTCATATTCAGCGGAAACAAATTTCAGCGAAATTTAGCTGGTCGATAGGGTCATGACGTTATTGCCGCGTGTGACGTCACACGTGACGTCAAACGTGGTTGTGACATCATGACCCTATTGACTAATCAGGATTTTCTAGTCCTCGGATAGTTGACGCAAAAATTACTGGACGGCGCGCATTTTTTAAAAGGGTCAATTAGGACTTCTGCGAGTACAACCCCTGGGCGCCGCCATACCTTGGTGCTGGCATGGCTGGATAGTATGATACTCAAGCATTGCTGAGGTGTGCCCACAGTTGTCAGACAGACGGCCAAACTACGCATTTTTTATCCACGTTGGCCAGACTAGTTTTTAGACACAACACATTCTCGAGGTTGAAGACAAGCAAATGACGACACACACACACACACACACACACACACACACACACACACACACACACACACACACACACACACACACACACACACACACACAAACACACACACACACACGCACAAGCACACGCACACGCACACGCACACGCACGCACACACACACACATACACACACGAAAAGTCTTAAACATAGCTGTGTACGAAAATTTTTATGCGTGTTTAGTCATTCGTTTACCTGTTGTTTCAGGGTAATGTTATGTCAAATCTTCACCAGCTCTTTTGCGCCCTAAACTGTCGGCTTTTGCACATGGCAGCAGGGTGCTTCTGCTCGGTGCCGTGTGTCAGATCGTAGGCTGCCTTCACTTGACATCAATCCGCCATTCTCCTGAATCCTGCTTAATGTCAGTGAAGTGTATATTCGCATCTAGATGTGAAGGTTGCCTCAAGTACGAAACCCGATGTACAAAGTATACGCCTTTCAAATCGTTGACCTTCCGGTTTTTGCTCTTGCTGTGCTCCAAACTCCGTTGAAACGAAGCGCAGATCCCCTCTTCACTGCACTACACATTAAGGTCGTATACCCCCCCCCCCCCCCCCCCCCCCCCCCCCAAGAGACTCAGAGGTCTTGTTGTATACAATATCAAAGTGAAGGGCTTGGTGAGAACGACTGTTGTCACACAAGGAGGCTGGATATTTGCTAGCAGAAGCGTCGCCAGTTGAGGAAAGAGATGGCGGGAGCTTCCTAAAACGAGTACTTTCCCAACAAATGGGTTTTGTATCCGCACGTAGCTTTATTCCTGAATAAACTTCCCAAGGAAAGGCAGCAAGCGGCACCTGATTTGCTCGATTCCCGTTTCCTTTACTACAAAAAGCACGTTTACTTAAAAGGATACGCACGAAACGTTCCAGGGTTTTTGTCAAGGCATTTGGGATTAACTACTTATTCCGTTCGTTTGTTGTTCCCAATGGTCAAAACTTGCGGTTTGGCCTTGCTTGACGAAAGAGGAAAAAGTGAAAGCCGCTTACAACTCCCTGTAACGCCGAATTAGAGCGCAGCTCTTGAGGAGGAGGAGGGAAGGGCACTGGGGGGGGGGGTTAAACTAACCAGGGGGGTCACGTGACCTTGGGGGGTCACGTGACCCCCAATGCCGATGATGTCATCACTGACGTCACTGATGACGTCATCAGTGATGATGACGATGACGATGCGGATGCCGGTGACGACATCAGTAACGATGACGATGCGGGTACCGATGACGTCATTAGTGACGTCACTGATGACTTCACCAGTGATGATGACGATGACGATACGAATGTCGGTGACGTCATCAGTGACGTCTCTGATGACGTCATCAGTGATGATGACGATGACGATGCGGATGCCGGTGACGACATCAGTGACGTCACTGATGACGTCATCAGTGATGATGACGATGACGATGCGGATGTCGGTAACGTCATCAGTGATGATGACGATGACGATGCGGATGCCGGTGACGTCATCAGTGATGATGACGATGACGATGTGGATGCCGGTGACGTCATCAGTGATGGTGACGATGACGATGCGGATGCCGGTGACGTCATCAGTGATGATGACGTAATCAGTGATGATGACGATGACGATGCGGATGCCGGTGACGTCATCAGTGACGATGACGTCATCGGGGGGTCACGCGACATCGGCGGGGGTCACGTGACCTCGGGAGGTCACGTGAACCCCCCCCCCACCCGAGGTCACGTGACCCCCGAAGTCACGTGACTCCCCTGAGGTCACGTGACCCCCTCCTCGAGGTCACGTGACCCCCCCACGAGGTCACGTGACCCCGGTGGGGGGCTCGCGCGGTGCATTATGGGACATTTCCCATGATGCACCGCGCGGTTACGCCGACGGCGACGGCGACGCCGACGCCGCTCAAGCCGGAAACGGGCCCCTAAGAGCTGCGCTCTAAAAAGTTGGGGATCCGTTTGTACTGTCCTCTAAGGTTTTAAAATGGGTTTACCTCACTGGTGTTGTGCCCTTCGCCTTGTAACCCATCAGCCGTTCATCCCTAAGCTGACAGTGTGGTGGAAGTTACGTGCTCGTTGGAACAGCCACAGCTCTGTTTTTCGCCACTTAACCCTGCTCTCGTTCATACCCACGCGCAGTTGAAGGGACTGGTCAGGTGATCAAAAAAATGAAAGCTGCTTACAACTCCCTGTAACGCCGAATTAGAGCTCAGCTCTTGAGGAGGAGGAGAGAAGGGCACTGGGGGGGGGGGGGGGTTAAACTAACCAGGGGGGTCACGTGACCTTGGGGGTCACGTGACCCCAATGCCGATGATGTCATCACTGACGTAACTGATGACGTCATCAGTGACGATGACGATGCGGGTACCGATGACGTCATTAGTGACGTCACTGATGACTTCACCAGTGATGATGACGATGACGATGCGAATGTCGATGACGTCATCAGTGACGTCACTGATGACGTCATCAGTGATGATGACGATGACGATGCGGATGTCGGTAACGTCAGCAGTGATGATGACGATGCGGATGCCGGTGACGTCATCAGTGATGATGACGATGACGATGCGGATGCCGGTGACGTCATCAGTGACGATGACGATGTGGATGCCGGTGACGACATCAGTGATGTCACTGATGACGTCATCAGTGATGATGACGATGACGATGCGGATGTCGGTAACGTCATCAGTGATGATGACGATGACGATGCGGATGCCGGTGACGTCATCAGTGATGATGACGATGACGAAATGGATGCCGGTGACGTCATCAATGATGATGACGATGACGATGTGGATGCCGGTGACGTCATCAGTGATGATGACGTCATCAGTGATGATGACGATGACGATGTGGATGCCGGTGACGTCATCAGTGACGATGACGTCATTGGGGGGGCACGCAATATCGGCGGGGGTCACGTGACCTCAGGGGAGTCACGTGACCTCGGGGGGTCACGTGCCCCCACGAGGTCACGTGACCCCGGTAGGGGGCTCGCGCGGTGCATTATGGGACATTTCCCATGATGCACCGGGGTCACGTGACCTCGGGGGGTCACGTGCCCCCCACGAGGTCACGTGACCCCGGTGGGGGGCTCGCGCGGTGCATTATGGGACATTTCCCATAATGCCCCGCGCGGTTACGCCGACGGCGACGCCGACGCCGCTCAAGCCGGAAACGGGCCCCTAAGAGCTGCGCTCTAAAAAAGGTGTGGTTGATTCGTGCTGGTGAGCTGGTAGCTCCCACCGCACTGCCAGCTTAGGGGTGAGTGAAGTACAGTATCGTCGTGATCACTTGACGCTGTGAATCTGTTTTTCCTGGAGTTCGTGAGCCGTGGCCTTCCAGCGATGTCTTTACACTTAAGCCTTTTAGAGCGCAGCTCTTAGGGGCCCGTTTCCGGCTTGAGCGGCGTCGGCGTCGCCGTCGCCGTCGCCGTCGGCGTCGGCGTAACCGCGCGGTGCATCATGGGAAATGTCCCATAATGCACCGCGCGAGCCCCCCACCGGGGTCACGTGACCTCGTGGGGGGGCACGTGACCCCCCCGAGGTCACGTGACCCCGGTGCATCATGGGAAATGTCCCATAATGCACCGCGCGAGCCCCCCACCGGGGTCACATGACCTAGTGGGGGGCACGTGACCCCCCGAGGTCACGTGACCCCCCGAAGTCACGTGACTCCCCTGAGGTCACGTGACCCCCGCCGATGTCGCGTGACCCCCAATGACGTCATCGTCACTGATGACGTCACCGGCATCCACATCGTCATCGTCATCATCAATGATGACGTCATCATGACTGATGACGTCACCGGCATCCCCATCGTCATCGTCATCATCACTGATGACGTCACCGGCATCCACATCGTCATCGTCATCATCACTGATGACGTCACCGGCATCCGCATCGCCATCGTCATCATCACTGATGACGTTACCGACATCCGCATCGTCATCGTCATCATCACTGATGACGTCATCAGTGACGTCACTGATGTCGTCACCGGCATCCACATCGTCATCGTCATCGTCACTGATGACGTCACCGGCATCCGCATCGTCATCGTCATCATCACTGATGACGTCACCGGCATCCGCATCGTCATCGTCATCATCACTGATGGCGTTATCGACATCCGCATCGTCATCGTCATCATCACTGATGACGTCATCAGCGACGTCACTGATGACGTCACCGACATTCGCATCGTCATCGTCATCACTGGTGAAGTCATCAGTGACGTCACTAATGACGTCATCGGTACCCGCATCGTCATCGTCAATGACGACGTCATCAGCGACCTCAGTGATGACATCATCGGCATTGGGAGTCACGTGACCCCCAAGGTCACGTGACCCCCCCCTGGTTGATTAGTTTAACCCCCCCCCAGTGCCCTTCCCTCCTCCTCCTCAAGAGCTGCGCTCTAATTCGGCGTTACAGGGAGTTGTAAGCAGCTTTCACTTTTTTCTTTCGCATTTAGAGCCTGCCTTTGCACATCTGTCGAGTTCTTCGTACGAGGCTTTGCGCTCAGATGAGCGTCGGTTATTCGGCCTGTCGTCTCTCACAAAATCTCACAAAATCTTGTTTTTGAAGCTCGCAGACGAACTTTCTCCTTTGGGACAAAAGTAATTTTAAAAAAAATAATGAGTAATTTTCTCGAAACTACTGCCTGAAAGTAATTCATTACATTACTAGATTACGAACATAAAGAGGTAATTCATTACATCGCAAATTACCACAAAAATAATGTAATTACTCTAATTTCATCACAGTAATTCCACTACTGCCATCTCTGATTTAGTGGCTCTACTCAAGCCTTGCTAAGGCGTGTCCACGGTTGCCAGTCTGCTGTCTTAAAAATTCGTTTTTTTTTTGTGTGTTTTTTTTACTTACGGTGGACACTCACACTTTTGAAGCGTGGTTGCTTTCAAATGTGATTTTCCAGCGTTTTGTTTTGCCTTCCAAGGGAAGATTTCTTGAACTCGTAACGCAACGAAAATTGCAAAATGTCAAACAACGTCAACCCTCCGAAACAAACAATACCTTGACTTTTACAAAAGCAAACAACCTAACATTAAGCAATCTTCCGTATCCTTCAAGTGTCAGTGATCTATACACGACCTCCCCCATGCCTAAGGCCACGTCAGAGCCGTTTATACTGAGAACGTTTGGCCAAGGGGCGGAGCTTAATTGTTGCCCGCTAGAACCAGCAGATATCGCGATAACAGAAAAATGCGTTAGTTCTTTCTTTTCCTTATTCCTGAGACCTCGCAAAGAATTCTTACGAGTCAGAGCCACAAAAAACGGAGAGGCCGTGAACTGGACGACATTGTGCTGACGGTGAGCTGTGAAACGGAGTTGCGACAACTTCTCGACATATGCGCTGATGAGGCTGCCGTGCTTGTCTCAAGTACAACACATCCAAGTCCGACGTGATACAATTCGCCGGTGCTGAGAAAGAAAAACTCGATAGTCTGATATCGGCCCTTGACGTATTACTGGTACTGAACAAGCATAAGTATTGAGGTACTGAGTTGTCCAAAGAGGCAGACTATCTGAAAGATCATTACGTCCACCTACGTCAATCCGCCACACGGGGAGCTAACATTTTCTGTAAGCGCAGCCTATGGAGCTGTAATAAATTCATAGTGAGCCGTGAAATGTGGAAGGCGCTGGTGGTGCCAGGTTTGACATTCGCCAACGCAGTGGTGGGTGAACCAAGTGACGTAAGAACCACCTTGGGGCGCAGACAACGAGAAGTGGGACGTCAAGCGCTGTTGTGCCATAGCACGGTGGCGAGTGAGGCAGTCCAGGGGGACCTGGGCTGGTCGTCTTTCGAAGCGAGGGAGGCGACAAGCAAGGTTTCCTAAGACGGGCGGATTCGAAAGTGTAACCAGAAATGGAACTTGTCCTGTGCTTTACGCGGGTAAAGGCTTTATTGTGAGCACCGTTGTTGGCGAGAGCAAAAACGCAATGCGTTAAAAATGCACGCAAAGTCGGATACCTGGTTCATGCACCGTGCTATTTCTGCCATAGCATGGCGGCAAATGAGGCAGTGCAGGGTGACCTGGGCTGGTCGTCTTTCGAAGCGAGGGAGGCGACAAGCAAGGTTTCCTAAAACGGGAGGATTTGACTCATGGACCGGTGCCGCTGGTCGAAGAGGCTGTTCCTATACACACTAATGACTATCTGCAGAACCGTTGGCCAAAGCGCCTTTACCGGCTTGAGAAAGAGGTCGGCTTCTTCACAGAACCGGTGGAGGCGACCGCAGAAAAAGAATGGGAGTGTGTGGTGCTCAAGAGGGTTCGCGAACAGGAGAATGTGCAATAGCTGGAGGCTGCCCGGATAAAGTTAACCCTGACAATGTATGCGGAATTAAAACAGCAAATCATGGCGGAGACGCGGCTGTACGACAACAGCTTGGGTAGCCGACTGTTGTTCGAGGATCCTGCGGGTGCCCTGCGCATACTGGTGTACAAACAGCGCTTCGACAATAATGTGCAGTCGACTGTGTGCCGAGTATGCGAGGTTGAGAGCGAAACAGCGGAGCACATCATACGCCATTGTGGCGGAATCCGACCATCTGCCACTTCTCCCGCCGAAGAGGCGAACCGACTACACGAATGTGTCCCGCCTCTGGCGACAGCGCTGGGCTTCTCGACAACAAGCGAGAAATCCAATAATACTGAGGCCTTTTGGCAAACCATCGAGCAGACGAAAAGACCACTGGAGGATTGGTGGCATCAAACACAACACAGGTGGCGCTGAAATCACCCCCAGGCTTGGGCACGATTAATCGAGCCCGCCCGTTATAAAATAAGTAGTCGCAGTATCATCATCATCAACTGTATATGCTTCGCATGCGTATCGGAGTACCGCAATGGTGCTTCCATGGCGGCCATCTTGGATCCAAGGCTGCACTGCGGGAAGCGACCGTTGCTTCTGCAAGAGTTCCGGATGCGCGGGCTACGCGATCATCCTCCGTGTCGTCTTCTTCCCAGAATTTGAAAACATGTTTTCAAACATCGCTCGCGTTATAAAACAACGCGATTATAATGCATCCAATGATTACAGATAATGTTGAATGGCCAAGGAACTTTCCAGTTTGTTCTATTTTAGGACTAGGATATCTATTTCGCAAACGCAAAGCGAGAAACATGATCCGCCCTAAACTCGGAGCCTGCAAGGTCGCTTTCCCGCACAAATAACGTATCCAGCTCGGTACAGGTGACCCCGTCTCCACCAACACGGAGTTGGCGGCGAAAGGAAAAGGGGCACGATACTCTGTCTCTCCAAGCAGAGCCCATACAGTTACTCTAAGAGCAGCTAGAGCAACTGTATAGGTTCTGCAGAAGTGTAGTAAGTTGAACGAGTTGGTATGATGACATGATGAACAGAACAGCGCACACAAAGACAAGGACAGATATGTGTCCTGCATGTTCCTTTTCTCTGTCCTTGTCTTTGTGTGCGCTGTTCTGTTCATCATGTATAGGTTCTGCGTGCAGAGCCAGAGTACTGACCAAAGGAAGGACACAATTTTTCGGCAAGCCATTCCGCCAGGCGAGATACTTGTCATCTCTGCTAGAACCCTCCATAACCGCGGATTACCCGTGGATAATCCGCGAATATCCGCCATCAATTGGTGGATGCGGATAAAAATGAATCATATTTGACGGATTGCGGATCGGATGCTAGGGGCTGCGGATGAGTATCGGATGCAGATATCCGCAAGTCCGGATATACATCATTGCTGAGGCGGCCCACACGTAGAGTGAGGCGGTTTACAAAGTGTAGAGGGAATAAATAAGTGATACTCTGAAGTACGCCACCGAATGTTTCACGGGAGAAAATTACTGTCTCAGAGGAAAGCAGCCAATCGAGGAGAAAATTTTTCTTTGTGCTTCGAAAGACCTGATTCTCGCCGAAGACCGCCTTATACCATTTTATCTCAGCAAAAATGCTTTCCATAGAAAATGTATAAAACATGCAGGGGCATCCATACTTCTCGGCAGTTGGCTAGTTGATGATGAATATGTGGTTTGAGGTTGTGTTTAAAATTGAAACCAATAGGAGGTTTTGTCATTATTGAATATTGCGATATTTTCCCAGTGATGTATACTACTCGGGCTTTACCAAGTATTTATACGCGTACTTTGCTGCAGTGAGTAATTGCCTTTCAGGCACGTAGCCAGGGGGGGGGGGCATGGTTCCCGCCCCCCCCCCCCCCAAAATCTTCCATTTTGCTGGGACTTCCTCTCCACCCTCCCCCTCATACAGCATTTTGTCATGGGCGGCCCCCCCCCCCCCCTCCCCGAAACGAAATCCTGGCTACGTGCCTGTTGCCTTTCCTGTCCTACTTTTTGTATTGTTTGATCTAAATTATATGGTATAATGGTATTAGTCTGTCCTTCATTATTTTCATGTTTAGAAAGTACGTCTGCTTAAAGTTTTTCTCACAAAAAAAAAAAAAAAAATAGATGAACATGTTCTTCCGTTTGAGCGCCCCTTCTGGGTAGAATGTCGCAAACTCCCCTCGGTGAAAAGTCGTTCAAAATCAGTATACTAGAAGTGCACTGAAGTATACTAAAAGTATACTTTCAGTGTGGTCTTTGTACTCAATGTGTACTTCAAGTGTACTTCAAGTATACTTTCAGTAAAGATGATGGTGGATTGAAAGTATACTCGTCCATGCGAAACTAGTCCATGTAGTAGAATCGTAGTGCACTACGATTGTCACTCTAGTGGGGCGCGGCCATAAGACTTCAGCAGAAGCTCTGCCTGCAGCATGCACTCGTCACCTTCCGCAGGGCTTGGGCTGCGCGTGCGACGAAGTGTTATCAAAGGCAGAAAGCTCGTGTGGGCGGGAGGCATCTACTGAAATCTTTACCTGCCCCCCCCCCTCCCCCCCCCCCCCCTCTACGAGTTTGCATCGGATGGCCTTCATTTCCGCATTTGTGACCTTAGAAATATTTTCAATGAACAAGCATGCAGGAAGTGAAAACTCTCCAGTCCTCCTACGTAACGCATATTTTAAAGACAGCTGGTCATCGTCATCAACGCAAAACTGCAGAGCATGTGTTCTACACGCTCTCCGCAACCTTTACTAAGCGTGATGAATGTAACAAACAATTGAACGTAAAGAATCCGTTAGAATATTATAGCGCAGCGATAAATTCAGCTGGGCATTGTGAACTGCCTCCAGAACGTTGCAGAGCTTGTTGACGCCATGCGGCTGGGTATTCTCACTGCAACTTTGTTCATAGTGGTGAGTACATTACGCACATTATCAGCGTGGATGTCTGTCCCACGGATTAGATTGTCTGCTTTAACTATTATAGAATTGCATGATGGGAGGTCATCTGCCGCAGTCCCGATATACGTTTAACCAGAAAAATACTGCCCTGGTCTATGAAAAAGGTCCCTTACCGCTACAATATAATAATTCATTGCTTACTTTTTTCTTTTCAGGGAGTGGCTTCAAAAGGTGAGTTTCCTTGTCGGAGGTTGTCTGATTTATTTATTTATTTATTCGCATATTTACATCGTCCAGAGGGCCTTATTTTAAGGGGGTTAGATAAGTAAATACCGATTATACAAAAATATAAAAAATACACTAAAAAAATAAAACCAAACGGTTTATAAAAAGTGCATCTAACTCTTATCTTGAATAACTGTGAGAAAAATATGGCTGGATTGAGAAGTTCACAGTGAAAACAATTCTAATCGCGAATGGTAAAAAAAAGTGGGAAAACATAAATAGGACAGTTCAACTTTCGCGCCTTTGTTTCATGATAATTCCGCTGCAAAATAAAAATATGGTTTCCTCATATGTTTTATCGATAGCGGTTTGATTGTTATACACTCTAAAAAAGTCCGTGCGTCTACTTTCCCGCACAACACAGGGAGAGCCAATCACCGCGAGTTACGGAGGCAGCTCAGCGAATGACGATACCGAAACATGTTTAGGCCAAAAAACGCAGTCTGAGTTGTGACATTAAGCAATGCAAGCGTGACGTTTTGCATTGCTTAATGTCACAACTCAGCCTGCGTTTTTTGGTCTAAACATATGTTTCGGCATCGTCATTCGCTGGGCTTCTTCCGTAAGTTGCGGTGATTGGCTCTCCGAGTGTTGGGTGCGGGAAAGCAGACGCACGGGCTTTTTTTTGGAGTGTAGCATAAAATATTTTCGATGCAGGTATTTTCCCCGTCGAGAAAAAAGTCCATCCGACATGATTCCTAATTTGTGTATTGCTAGAGCTGAAATTGTGATTGTCACCAACAAAACGAGAAGTCCGGTTTTAGATACGTTTCAACTTGTAGAATGCATTCTGAATATGCGAATCATATGTTGCACATAGGGATGAGCAGTATTTCAAATACAAGTATTTGAAATACGTATTTCAAATACTTTGTGTATTTTGCATTTATATTTAATTACAAATTGGGTAATGTATTTGACGTGTGCATTTAAATACTAAAACGTGGGTATTTCAAATACAATCGTAATTAAATACAATTTTGTGGGCGAAAATACATCCCTCAAATTTATTGTCACGACTCATTTTGCTCATACTAAGACGTGTCCAAACTGCTCTTTCTTCATCTCAACGCCAACGGCAACAACAAGCCAAGAAACTTTTCATCTCTTCATACACCAGTCCTGCGGCAGTTCGCGTCTCGCTCACCGCGGGCGACCGGGCACGCCGGGCGCCTGCTGCACTTGCCTCTATCGCGTTAAATAAATGTTATTGCCAAAGTTACAATTCTTGTTTTTATGCATGTGGTTGTAAGATATAGTCTCCATCCTTTATTCGGCCATATGGGGCTTTTTTTCTTTTTCTCCTCCGGCTTTATTTTAAAGGAACTGTCCAGAGCAGGAAGAAAACTACGTTCTGCACCGAATGCAGTGTGTCTCAGTCAAGCACAAGCGTTTAGTGACTTTGTGATTACGGTGCTGGTCCAGGGCAAGAATAGAGACGAAATCGACGTTTACAGGCAGACTGGCTAAATAAGTGCCTGTGACAACTTGTGATGCTTTCCAGCCTGATTTCAATTCATAATTTGGCCTGGAACATTCTAAATGCGCGAGTTGTCCAGATTTTCGTAAGTGGTGCGAGTTTCAAGAATAAAAAATTCTCTAGCTAGTGCTGCGCGTCTTGGTCGTCTCGGTTCTTTTGATCTATACCAAAATGTAATCGACAAAAAAACCTGCTTGAAGCTCTGTACTCTTTTCACCTATTACGTCCAAGCTGATTACATTTTTTGTGATTATATCTCTATTACGTTACTAGAGCCTCGCACACTAACTCCCGAGTGTGCGATGCAAAATTAAAATGAGATACCCAGAAACCCGTTGCAGGTGTTCTGAAGTCGCTGACACAAATTTTGAGGAATATATTTGGAAAAGTATTTGGAAGATACCAAATACATTTGGTTGTATTTGTATCTTGTACTTAAATGCTTTTTTGGAAATGTAATTAGATTTGTAATTAAATACATTTTTGACGAAGTATTTTGTGTTCGTATTTCGATACATGTTTGCATGTATTTTACCCATCCCTGGTTGCGCACGCATATTGGCCTCGAATTATGGCAAGGCCAATAATGTGAGGCCTCGCAAAATTGGCCTCGCATTACTTTGAACCAAATTTCGTACAGCTTTCTTAGTTAAATAGTTGTATGTGTTTGTTCCACATACGATTACCCGCGTAATATACACCTAAGTGCTTATAATAATCAACATGAACATGCAAGTGACCTTATGAATAGTAAGCTCACAAAAGAAGTTTATGTTTACTGAAAAACAAATAAAACAACATTTTTAAAACTCATCTTTCATCTTATCACACTTCAATAATACGTACAAAGTCGAGGTTACGCTGCAGAGAATCAACATTAGAAACACCTTGGACGCTTTTATAAATTACATTATCATCCGCGTAAAGTTTTAGACTTAATAATATTGCAGGTGTTATGTCATCAATGTGTACCAGAAAGAAACCTACAAAAACCTGCAAGTCGTTTTAAAGCCATACATGTGAAAAGTAAGAAAGAGGCTCCGCCTCTTACCGCATTTTCACCGCCATTGTAAATAGTTGCCTTATATCCCCTTTCTTCGTTCTAATATTAACATTATTATGGTATAAAAAAAATTAAACGACAGCAATGAACTTTTCAGCATTTTTTGCTTCCCAACGACTATACTACTTTTAAAACTGGTTCAGGTTCAAGTAGACAAAACAATTTTTATTTTTCATTTAAAGGGGTCATGGAGCGATATCGGGTTGGAATGTTCATGACTTTGCAGAGGCATACCGGTTATAGTCTGGCCCAAGTATACTCGTACAGACCGCCACTGATTCAGAAGCTTGTTTATCGCGGTGAAATTGGGAGGAGAAAAGGGTGCTATTTCTTTCAGTCTTGCCTTCGCAAAGCTTGATGACCTCATTGTGTGATGGAAACCACCGGCCTGACGACAGTCCAGCGTGGTTGATGAATAGGACACGAGAGCTGCGTGAGCACTCGACTTCGGCTCGTAACAATCAGTGTGCAGGGGCCACGCTAATCTTCTCTGTATCGTTCCAATTTTAGTATATGTACTTTGGAAGTACATATACTAAAGTTGTTGTACTGCGCCGGCTAAATTGCTCATCTACAGCGAGTGACTCGTCGCATCTTTGAAATGGCTGACCAACTACACGCTGTCTAAATATCCCCACAACCCCAAGTATTATTATTATTAACAATCAGTGCCTCGGTGGAAACTCGGGTAGTGACTCGTGTGCTACCACTGCTGTGATTAGAATAGGAAGAAAAACTAAGGCAAGTTTATTCAGTTAATAACGTCAGGGAGTGATTTTAAGCAGTATAGCCAAAGTAGAAAAATTGTTTCATGACCCCTTAAAAAGACACTGACACCCCCCAAATTTTTTTTTCCTTTTTTGCCAGGCGATTTATTATGGTGTCGGAATACTACCCAATTACTATTTTGCTACAGAGTCGCGTATTTTTTTAATAAAGCCAAAAAAAGCAACTGCTCGAAAAAAAGCAAAACTCCCACACCGCTCGGAAAAGTGGAGAGGATAGAGTGGAGTGGCGGAAGTCACGTAACTACACCCGTCCGTGCAATTTTTTTTTTTTTTTTTTTCGCACGTAGCAGACAAAATGCGTTGCCGGATTTGTTCGCCGTGGGATTCCTTTGCAGTTATGTTTGTTCCGCCTGCTGTTCTGTACTTCAAGATGAGTTGTTTTGTACATTTAAGAGTTGACAATGAGTAGTGAGTGCCCGTGGTGAATTCCCGTGATCGGCTCCGAAAAGAATACTCCCAAGATGTTGCGTGAAGAGCTGGCTCACATGTCCTGCATCCGAAAAAAAGTGGCATTGTGCGACAGAGTTTCCGAAAGATCAACGGGATCGGGACCAATGGCTGGCTGCAATTCCTGTGGAACAGTTACGCGAAGCTCGGAAAGCGGACGCTACACGATTCGTATGCTCTTGCTTTTTGTGGAAAGTGATTACATTGAGTTCGCAGGTGTCAAAAAGGAAATCCCATACCATTTAATTCAGCGACCTGTCGTACACAACATTGGTTTTTTTTTTTTTGTTTCGTCAATGATAATTGTAAAAAAAAGAAATATAAACATCGAAAAATGTTTGAAAAAAAAAAGTTGAGAATTATGCAGTGAACGCACAGAATGCTTCCGGTTGTCTGTGCTACCTTTTTATTTCAATCAACGTATTTGAAGCTTTTTGGAGGCCACAAAAATGGGTTTCATGATTTTTTCTATTTTTAATATTGAGTGTGTGCCTTCAATGACCCACGACTTTGATTGAATTTGGTGTTCGCGTCGAAACCTTAGAAAACGGCCCGTGACCACGGAAAAGAGAGTGGGCGCGACTCAAACCGGCCAGTTCTCGATCGGCGGTTTTCGGGCGGAAAGAAACCGAATTTCGAGCCGCAAATTCTGTTCTGGGAAGTTGAGCTCTCATATGTCACGTACAACTAAAAACCTCCGCGAGCATAAATACCCTGTCAGTGAGGCACGGAGAAAGCAGCATACGAAAAAGACTCAGTATCAAGTGAGCATGTTTCTTTTCCATACTAATTGCTGTTCTTTTAGCACCATTTCTTGTCAGTATAGTCAGTGACATCTTAAGAAACGCAGGTCGTGGGGACTCCTGTGCAACTCAATATTCTTCCTTAGCCAATCAAATGACGGCATTAACCGATAAGAACGCCGATGAATCAATCAGCAAGAAGCGTAAACATAATAAGTCACGCTCTTTGTTTCCTAAGCTGCCAAGGAATATAGAGCATTTCCCGAAACACACCGTAATGTCGTACGTTGCAGCATTGCGTGTCTTATTTTTATTTTTGTGTATTCGTACACCGTGCGCATAAAAATATATGTGATGGTCTTTTTTTATTTTTTTAGACTCCTCGAAGCATAAAGATCACGTAAATCACCCCAAAAAACCAGGTAAGAAATCTCTTCGGTGTACCGTCAACAGCGACAGTGCATTTGTAGACCGGTCACTGGGCATAGAGTGTCAGCACCGGCCGATAACAGCAGTGTGGTGCCAATCTAAAGCGGCCACCACTGGTCTTAGTTAGCCAAAGTCTATCGTCCTTGAAGTTTCTGAATACGAAGCGAAGAAATCAAAACAACTTCAGTCATAATAATTATTCCATGGCAATTCGTGAATGGCTAAACGGATAGAACCATCACTTACGTCCCATGTAAAATGAGCGGAATAATACTTATCAAATAAGGAGCAAAAAAAAAGAAAGGATAGGCTTTTATTTATTATTTTTTGCCTAGTTTTACTCCGAGTATACTCAGAGATTAAAGCAGAGAAATCTACAGGTCGAACTGGACGAATGACAAAGGCCAAAATCGGCTCGTGCCAACACCACCGGTACACAGGGCCTAAGCACTGTTCCCTCTTCACAACATTAGACCTAACACTACACTAACCGACAGCTTAAGAAACACAGAGAGTGGGTAATGATGCTCACGTTTCTTGCTTTCTGATTCGCTTTCGAACCTTCTTATCCACTAACGCCACTATCCCATTGGCTGCCGATTGATCATAAAACCCTTGGGACTGGCACCTTGGGACAGCGTTGAGCGCACCAGCAAATTTACTCAAATATGACTAAAAGTGTCAGAAAGAAAGAAAGAGATAGAGAGAGAGATAAGGGGGGGGGGGCATCGAATCAACGACCGCGTCGCCCGTTATCGGACTTCATATGCGACGTCATGGGAGGGAGCAAGCAGGCCTTGTCAGTATCTGCACCCCCCTCCAGTGACGTACCAACCTGTTTTTGAGTGGGGGGGGGGGGGAGCAAACCAGACGCTGCCCCCCCTCCCCCCCAGGGCCGGGGTGTGGTTTCTTTGGCATCCCTTGGGCGCCACCGGCCAGTGTTTGCCCTGCCCAGTGACGGCTGTTTCAGGGGGGGGGGGGGGGGGAACCCATGCCTTGCCCCCCCCCCTCCCCCCGGTTGGTACGCCCATGCCCCCTCTCTCTCTTTCGTTCCCTCTTTTCTTCTCGCTGCATTCTGCTCTATAGCCAATGATATCGCGGCGTTTGCTGATAAATACGCCGTAGAACGAGTCATAAAACTAGAAGTGTGCTACCGGTTTGAGTTGAGCTGGTTGCTAAATGATCGCTGATGTTGGGGGAAACAGCATGAGCACTAAACGATTGCACTGAGGAAGGGCAATCAATGGCGATGTTTTCTTTTCCTCGCCCACTTTCTTTTTTTTTATTTTATTAATTTTTCTTATGTCTCGCTTCTTTTTTCTTTAATGTATACCT
Source organism: Ixodes scapularis (assembly GCF_016920785.2). Classification (NCBI taxonomy): domain Eukaryota; kingdom Metazoa; phylum Arthropoda; class Arachnida; order Ixodida; family Ixodidae; genus Ixodes; species Ixodes scapularis. The sequence continues at coordinate 36,571 of NW_024610409.1, read as the reverse complement.
TGTTTTATCAATGTGTGTGCGTGCGCACGAGTGAAAAGAGGACGAGGAAGAAGACTAGACCGAAGGACGAGGAAGATGAAATACTAAAGAATAATTGATATTCAGCTTTGTGTGCGTGTGTCTGGTCCTGCCTCTGTGCGATCGTTTAATGTTTAAGCAGCTTCCCCACTATCAGTGACTAGAAGTGTGAACACAAAATGTAACGCGCAGCGTCTCCTAAACTGTCCATGATGTCGATGATCGTAGGTGGTGTTCATCTATAGCCACGCATGCTGAGTGCCACACCACTGCGCGTCTGCTTCGGTGCAAAAGTTTTTCTGCCTTTTCATTGGTCAAGCTGCCTGCGTAAGTCGCGGTGATTGGTTCTTCCAGCGCCAATCAAGAGTACAGTCGTGTTACCCAACCGGCCCAAGTGCAGCAAAATTAAATCACTTGCAGGACTTCCGATAGACTGATTTCAATCTGATCAATCAAGATGCGTCATGTTCGTCGGCTTGCGCGCATATATATGCTGGCTCGTTTCAGGCTTCGGCCTCATGGGGGGTCGCCCTTATTCTGCTGGAAAAGTTAAATCGTCGTTTTAGATATACCTAGAAATACTTACGTATCTGTCTCTTCATTAGTTTTATATCCTGTTTTCCAGGCCATCTTGGATCAAAGTCTCATAATCAGGCATACGGTACTTGAAAAAATAACTGAAGACAAAAACAAAAAACTGCAACGTTTTTGTTTTTAGCGGATCTGTTTTCTAGTGTGTAGTTTCTGCAGACAATCATCATCTGTTTTCAAACAGACGAACTAAAACATTAAAAAACACGGTTTATGTTGAATCAAAGTTGTTAATTAGGATATTTTTATTAACGGAAAGGACCTTCAAGTAGGTGCAATCTTCGTACCGCATGTCGTGTTTAGTAACTTCTTCAGGGTCATGCGGCTTCTTTGCTGCATGTATAATGCTGTTACGTCAATGGAATACGATAGCGTATAATAGCTTTATTCATTCCATGCGATTCTATTCTACGGAAGAAAAGTACATTCCTTATTGCGTTTAATTTTACTTTTTAATATCACTACAAATTCGATTTAACCATCATCCTCATACGAAGTTCTTGACCGACATGTTCTTCGAAGCGGTTGTACAGTATGTCCAGACATGCTAACAACCGAAAAGGGGCTGTTGAAAGGCGTTATCTCTTTCAATCGATAAGCCTATTGGCTAATTTTATGGCTTTGGATTCCTCTTATTTATGTATAATGGTGGACAAAATGGACAAGAGCGCTTTTCGTCGCTCTCGGTAGCGAGCATGTGAAGCTCGAATACTCGAGGATTTAGACGGTTCCGTTCAACGCCACCAGGTGGAATCAACCAAACCTGGGCGTACGCTTAATTTCCTTTCGTCCACGACTGTAATACGTTGCTAGAGACGTATGCTTTGCTTTCGCTCAATTGAGACAAAGTTTTTTTTTTTTTTTTTTTTTTTTTCAGATGCGCCAGTAATTTTCGATTTGACCGAATGCGTCAGAGGTTTTGCCACGAAGTTCGCAGAGGAAAGACACCGAGAGCTCATCTCATGTGACCTTTCAGCTGCTGGCGAGTTTTCAGATATCACTCACAAGGGAAGGTACGGAATCGCCATATGGTGTAGTCACTACGTGACCATCCCCGAGCCATGAAACCGCGGCATCAGCTGATAAGAACGCCAAAGATGTCAAACCACGAAGCAAGAAGGGTGAACCAAACAAACCACGAATTGTGTTTTCTATGCCGTCTGTGACAACAAGAGCGTCACTCCATACGCACGTTATTATCATTCATCCATTTCGCGGCGAGCAAGTGTGCCAAATGGGCGGGGAGCAATACGGGGAACACGCGGGAAATGAGTGATGACGAGGCAGCAAAGGTCGTGTTCGTCAGTGACTGAGGTCGAGGGTAAACAAAACACGCGAGGTGCGCGAGGAGCATGTTGACTTGCACGCCTTACAGTCGGTGACAACTTAAGAATTGCAGGGCGTGGCTTATTATTTCCATGCTTTTTCGCTTCGCAATTTGTTTCTCGGCGACATTATCGGCTAGTGCGGCGATCTGATTGGCCGTGAAGCGACAAAACGAAGGTCGGGGGACTCGCTATGGCCTCGAGTTTCTTACGCGCTGGGTTAGAATGGCCAACTGAGAAAGGCATCTTCGTGGGGGCAGTACGCTGTGCGTCTAAGAATGAAAAAAAGCCGCTCACTTCTGTTGAAAATGGGTGCTCCTACAGGCTGCTCAATTGTCTTAGAATAGTAATAGTGGCATTTATTTTAGCTTCGAAGAGCAGCGGCGAGGCAGGACCGAAGAAAAAGGCATTTAGTGTACCACGGAATACCTAAATGGAACCAACACGCTCAGCGCAGAGACAAAAAAAGAAGAAAAAAGAATGCCGGCGTTAGTCCTTAATGTAACTAACGCGCCGGAAAAAGACACGAGCTTCAAGAAACTCTTCTCCAAATTCTCTAAAACAAAAAAAAAATCATGAGAGAAATCTAACCAGGTTGCCCTACACTATTTCATACGCATACACGTCAAGGCGGGCCAGGATTTTCGTGTTTGTGCGCTAATGTCTTACGCCATTGTGACGTCACTAGAACGTCACAGTGGCGTCATTACACCCATCGCTGCTTTCATATTAAATATTAGGGACTGGCGACGTTTACTCGAGCACAGAACCTGGAAGACAAGGCCTGCATCCCCCCACCCCCTCCGCTCCCAAACATAATTTCTAGCGAATGCACGCACCGCTGCCTACATTGCGTCAGCACTGTCGCCAGCAGGTCTTGCAGCATCTCACAACGAGTGCGTCGAGCTTCTACGTGTTTGCCGCTTAGTGCGGGTCAGGGATCCACCAACGATGATGTCACACGGAGGCCTTGTCTTCGAAGTGGTATTGCCCGAGCACCGCTGTGTAACCAATAAGGTGAAACGACACTGCTCGGATAAACCGAAGCCAGGTCGTTCCTCTTTATTCGTAAACGATTTCCCTAATTTTATCGAAATTCCACCCTCCTCCTCTCTTTTTCTTCTGCGTGTCTTGCTGTTCGCGGACATCACAACTGAACATGGCACGCGCCGGCAGATGTCTGGGTTTTGCGGTTATACACATAAATTATTCGTCGCTAACAACGCTACGCTTATAACGACCAGTTTCAACAAAAAACGCGCGACAAATGGTTCCAAGATAATAATTACTGCGGCGGTATTTTTTTACAGAACACCTTTTAAAATCAAGCTCGGAAATATCACTTACGGAACCCATGTTCACTCGAAGATGTCCAAAAAAAGTACCAACTATACTCAATATTTCATGAATCCGTATACGGAACCCCAACCTGGACGCTACATGAGTAATGTGAGGGCACCGATAGCTGCTGTATGGAAATTTGATTCAGTCTTCAAGAGCGAATTCCCGTTAGTGACCTCAACGGAACCTCCGAAGGTATATAACGGTTCCCAAGAGAGAATTTACGAATTTGATTTCAACGGTACATTAAGGCTGGAACGGAAGGGATACACTAATCATATTAGAAACAAGACATTCAAGATAAAACCGGGGCAAGAAGTAGAAGTGACTGAGACGGTCAGGGAATCGACGAAGGTAAGTGTGATGCATCTCACTCATTCATTGTTTATTTTATAGAAGAATGCATAAAAACATTTCACTAAGTATTATTAGAGCCCAGCTCTTAGGGGCCCGTTTCCGGCTTGAGCGGCGTCGGCGTCGCCGTCGGCGTCGGCGTAACCGCGCGGTGCATCATGGGAAATGTCCCATAATGCACTGCGCGAGCCCCCCACCGGGGTCACGTGACTTCGTGGGGGGCACGTGACCCCCCGAGGTCACGTGACCCGCCGAGGTCACGTGACCCCCCCGAGGTCACGTGACTCCCCTGAGGTCACGTGACCCCCGCCGATGTCGCGTGACCCCCCGATGACATCATCGACACTGATGACGTCACCGGCATCCACATCGTCATCGTCACTGATGACGTCATCGTCAGTGATGATGACGATGACGATGCGGATGCCGGTGACGTCATCAGTGATGATGACGATGACGATGTGGATGCCGGTGACGTCATCAGCGATGATGACGATGACGATGTGGATGCCGGTGACGTCATCAGTGATGATGACATCAATGATGATGACGTCATCAGTGACGATGACGATGTGGATGACGATGACGATGCGGATGCTGGTGACGTCATCATCACTGATGACGTCACCGGCATTGGGGGTCACGTGACCCCCAAGGTCACGTGACCCCCCCCCCCTGGTTAGTCTAACCCCCCCCCAGCGCCCTTCCCTCCTCCTCCTCAAGAGCTGCGCTCTAATGCGGTGTTACAGGGAGTTGTAAGCGGCTTTCACTTTTTTATTTTGTATTGTTCTCTGCGTCTTTATTAGAATATGGGTCTCATTCTCACCTCTTCTGAACGTCTACGTGTTTAAATTTGAATGATGTTGGACAGTTCATTGTGCGAAAATTAATTTAGAACCTCGAAAGCCCAAAAGGACCGGAAGCAGAACCAGGCTTAATATCCTTTGGCCACAGTCTGGGTATTTTGGTCCTAAATCTCCAAACAAATGCCAGAGTTGAGCTTCACTGGCCTGTTGTTCGGCTGTCACCTGCCAGTTTTGTGCCACAATCACCCAGTAAATGCCTGGGTGAGGCTTCACTGCTGGCTCTTCGATTGTCACCCGCAACTTTGGCTAATGCAAGCACCCCAAAACAAAAACAAAAAAACAATAAAAAAACGGTGAGTTTACTACAGAACGCAGAGACAGCCAATCATCACAACGATTGAAGAATTCCGGCATTTGACGACGATCGAAAGACGATTAGACCCAAAAGAAATGCAGTATGCGCAGGGACAGCGGAGCGGGCAAGTGAAGCCTCATGCTTATTGCCTTTGCGAACATCACACTTGGTTGGTATAATTTCATTACAGTGATGTCTCGTTAATATGAACCCCGTTAATAGAAATATGCCGCTATATCGAAAACATTTTCGGAGGCGAACTAGCTTTATATACATGCATTTTTTGTCTCGCCATTATGAGTAACTCCCATTATGGACGCTCTTTATGGGGAAGCAAGGGTGTCGATATTAACAGGCAATCATTGTGTCAGCCTCGTAATTCGCTGGGATCCATTTTATTTTTTTCCCGTGAGTTTTGTCTCTGAGTTCTGCAGGAAACTGAACTCGTGGACCTTTTCTTCAAAGTCTGGCACTTTGGCACTCCTGTGGTGAACCAGAGAAGTGCCAAAGTTGGCATTTGTCTGGAATTAAGGCACTTTAGACACTAAATAACCTACGCTTCAGATGTCGAAACTCTGTTCCCGGATTATCTTGTGGCAGCCGCCATCTTGGTGATTTGCAAAGAGCAGACGAAACTCTCGATCGTCGCAATTCAAAAAAGCGATTTCCTCAGCTTTATATACGGTGTTAGAAAGCTAAAACGATATCGCTTTGCTCTGTCGCGAACTGTTTGAACAATTCTGGAGGACTTAGAAGGGCTTCCTGCAATTTAAGATAAACCTTAAGATAAGTGGCGACCGTGATTTTAAGCACCGAGATGGCTTAGTTGCGTTGCTCTGAAGCGCATACATTATCTAGTGACTCTCGTCAGGTCCAAGGCAAAGTATTCGTGCCCTAACGAGCGTCTTAAAGCAAAACCCTAATAGGACCGCGTTAGGCCCCTTGGATTGTCAAACTTGGGCCAAATTAGGTCTCCCTCTGACATGCTGCCTGTTACGTTTATAACAAAGCTAGGGTGTGGCATTAGAGGTTATTGAACAAAAATGCAGAAAGGCACACATAATTGTGACATAGGCATCACGATGCCTCGCCAATCACAACCAAAAAACCTGCTTCACGCAGCCGGTGCAGACGACCCCGCAAGAGGAAAAAGGCGGTTTCCGTGCTTGCTTACTTGAATTAATGACGGCTGACAATAATTCTTTTAAATTTGTTATGATCCCATGACCTTTCATCAACGTGAAACACCCTCCTTATGAGTAGCCTTATAATAAAAATAATGCAAGCACAAATGCACCTGCACTGTCACCATGCAGAGCCGCATGAGCAGCGACTTCGCTCAAGTCGGTGTCGATGGGACAGGAAGATCATGATTGGTCAATTACTGTCATGAAGTCACAGTCACATGACCTCACGAGGGAATTTCCAACAACACACTACGCTCTCGTGAGACATGGCGTGCTATAGTGCTGAAGGATACAAATGTGAAATCGTTGACGGACTATCAGATCATATGGCGGTGTTACTAACTTTGTTTGATAGCGTTGCACTTTCAACAGAAAAAGCTGTTAAACTGTTGTACATCATAATGCCGACAATAACGCCATTATTGACGCATTTGTTTTTAGTATGATGACTTTATCGGTGACATCAGATTAATTAGTTGAGTTATGGAAACGTTTTCTTGCTATTGTTACGCGGTGCGTCTCAAAATATGTTCCTTATCGCAACGGAAAAAAAAATTAGAAAGCATAACCCATGGATCATGAGGGAAGTGGTACATGATACGCATTAAAAGAGATGTGAACCGATTGCAGGAATCTTGGAAGCGATCCGGCCATATTTACACTTCAGCATCCTATTTTCCTTGTAGCAATAGGAAACTTAAGCAAATGGTACGCGAATCAAGGCAAACCCATTACAGCGTTTCTCTTTCATCATTCATAAAAACTAGTTTGTTGATGATGAATTTGAAATCGCTACTATATTAGGTGATTAATGTCCTTCCGTGCTTACAAGAGATAATGACAATGGAATAAAACTTTCTTTGGGGCTAGTTTGTTCATATCGATTAAAAGGTTAAAAGGCGCGAACAAACAGGACGAAAAAAGACACACGACACGGACAGGCGCCAACTTCCAACGCTTCAATTACCGAGTGGGAAGTTGGCGCCTGTCCGTGTTGTACGTGCGTCTTTTTTCGTCCTGTTTGTTCGCGCCTTTTAACCTTTTAATAGGTAATGACAATGGGCCTGACTACGACATTCTTTCTCAGTTACCTGGTCTAGAGAACATCACTGTCAATGAGGCCTGGTACATTGTCATTATTACTCCACTATGGTGCAAAAAAGCGGTTGCCCAGACGGTATCCCCAGTATGTTTCTCAAACGCTACGCGAAATGGGTTTCAAAATATTTGTTTATTTTAAAAACGTTATTGTCCACTTTGAGATTGCCGGTTTTTTTTAAGCATGCAATTGTTAAGCCCATGCATAAATCAGGTGACCCTCATCAAACAGTTAACTACCGCCCCATTTCTTTAACGTGTATTAGTTGTAAATTAATTGAACAGATCATTGCTAAACATTTTGTTCCACACGTCACAGAATATAAACTACTGTCAAATGTACAACATGGCTCTACAACGGTAATCGAGTTAGTCGAAACAGTGCACAATTTTTCATCAGTCATTAATTGCCGAGGTCAGGCTGGTGTCATCTACCTTGACTTTTCCAAAGCCTTTGGTATACGGTTTCTCACCCAAAGCTCATGTTAAAGCTACGCGCGATGCTTAGGAACGATCAGATTGTGAACTCGATTGGGGACTGCATCTCATATTGAATCTCATATTGCAAATGTAGAATCCAGGGTTTCACATGGATCTGTCTCGGGGACGTTGATTTTCTTGTTATTTATTAATGATATAGTCACTAATATTAATGTGAATTTAGGATTGTATGCGACGGCTGCATTTTATACCATAAAATCAAAAGTCCCGATGATCATCGCATTCTAAATATTAGCCTCCGGGATGTCAAAAAGGTGCAAAGAACGGCAAATTGTACTTGACAAAGAGAAAACTGTATTTATGTCTATCACCCATAAGAAACAACCATCGCTGTTTCCATACCACACCTGCAAACAAACACTGGTTCGGGTTTGCGGATACACTTATCTAGGCCTACGCATAACGCACAATTTAAAATAGAATAAGCATATCACTGCTCCTATAGATAATACTTCTAGAGAACCGTGGGTCTTAAGACGCGAATTACGACAGGCAGATCCTGATACTAAATTACTATCATACAAAACTTTTGTGATCCCTATCCTGAAACACGTAAGTATAATTTGGCATGCGTTCACCAAAACGAACATCAATAGGCTAGAAATGGTACAAAGAAAAGCGGTTCGATTTTTTTCGGGCAAAATAATATTTTAGCTTCAATTACCGACTTAATTGATAAAATACACCTATTAACCCCTAATACCAGAAATACTCTTAACAGACGTAAATTACTGTACCAGATAACTCACGGCATCATCAGCATCAATCGGGACAAGTACATATAATCTTCTGACTGTTCCAATGCACGTAGCCAATATTAGTATTATATTGTAGAACCATTGCCACATAATAATGTATTCCAGTATTCATTTTTTCCTCGAACCTTCAAAGACTAGAATAACCTACCCACTGAAATAGAAAACTCAAATTCTTTAACATCATTCCTAATCTATGTAAAAAAAAAACACTTCAACATCGTGTGAATTTTATATTTGTTTCGCTTGTATCTTTTTGTTCGCATGTGCTTTTTTCCCCATGTGTTTCTTCCATACATTTATAGCATGTTTTCTTACTGCAAATGATATTGTTTGCCATATTGAACTTGCATTTGCTTCTGTATTGTTATTTATGTAGCATTCCTACAACGGTCCTGAAGAAGAACCAGTGGTACAAAAAAAAAAAAAGACAAGGCCGTAATGCTGAATGAGATTGCGTCATCAGAGAAGGCCAACGCTGGACACAGATTAGAAAGGAGTGCAGCGTCAGCGCTCGGCTTAGGGCGAAGTTTGAGCCGAACGTTGACGGAATCGTCGTGTCCAATCTGTGACCAGTGTTGGCCTTTGCTGATGACGCCATCTCATTTAGCACTACGGCCTTGTTATCTAGGAGGTGTTGGACGTGATGCGTGGAATCAAAGTCATTAAAACATCACATGTAATGCGAATTAAAGGTCGCCGCGTGTCTCAACTGATCTCACTTTATAAAGTAATTCATTAGTCTTAAAGAAAATTTTTGAAGAATTTTAGGCGCAATTCCAACTCAAGACTCTTCGGTTGCGAGCCAGACTCGCTACTGACTATAGGCCATGTCCAGCGCTAGGCTAAGCAGGCACGCTTGCATGGCTTGGTAGCGAGCAGGAGTTTAAATGTTCCACTCTTAAAGGCGAAGCTTACGCATACTCGTGTAATACTATTTTTACTTCCTCGTGTGATATCAAACAGAATTGAAAACTTCAACTGTCTACTGCATATACAAACACTACTTCAGAATATACTTTAAAACCCTACGCACTTTGTCATATTGGTTACCAAGTGGTAGGTTAATGGACGTACCCAGATTAGCGAGATTTTCTGAATATGATATGCGTCAATTTTATGCGTGCAGTGCACATCTGCGATAATTCGTGACGTTAGAAAATTGATTTACGTTAAGTATCTCCTACATATCCTGTATATTATATATGTATTTTTTTCTAAGAAATGTTGCATCGCGTGTTTTGTGGCATACCCGAGATTCAAAACACTAAAAATGTTCCGGAAATTTATAGGTTTAGTCAATGTCTACATGCGCCATCGACAATTGCGAAAACCCTTAATTTAAATTGAGGACAAAATTCTATGTACAAACGACACAGCCGAGAAACGCGCAAGTCCTTTCTCTGAACATCTTTCATGTGCATAAACGGATATATACGGTAAACCTTAAGACTGGTCCGCCCACTTCCGTCTGACTACAACCGAGTACGCTTGTGACTGCTTGCGACCGGTTGCGCAGCATCGCAGCGGTCGTAAGACGTAAAACTAGTTATTAAAAGCCTCTCCAGTTGCAAGCAATCGCAAATCTGTGAACTAGATTTTCGTCATGACTGTTTCAGCGCTCAACAAACAAAATAGAATAATTTATTATTTCAGTTTATATCGCATTTGGGGCTCTTGCTGCTTTTTTTCCTCGACATCTCCAAAGAAAAAGTAACGGACAATCTCAAAACACGTGCACGCGAGAACAACAAGTGCTTATGGTCTTGAATTCTTACCTTTTCTTTTTATTCATAGGTGAGACCATTCTCTGTAAATGTCACCCTGGTGGGCTACTTTGGCATCAAACTAACTACAAGGGGAGACGAACCTGGTTCTCATGTATTTTGCGTCACCGAGCTACCATGTGCACACCTCAAGAAAACGGGGGCAGATGAAATGACATTTGAAGTTAATGGGACATTCGAGGAGCACTATCCAGTCTCGGCAATCACACTGACAAGTCACAACTTAAAGAAGAACCAAGAGGACATTCAGGTGGCTTCCGACCCAAAATCCAACTCCATCTAGAGGAAGACATCTATGAAGTACGACTTGCAATAATAAGGTGTCACGTTACATAACTATAGTAAGAGGTTTAATCTTGGACCTCGAGTGGGAGACACGCATAAACAGAGAGCAAATAAAACCGTTTGTTACCCATGTGCCTGTCCAGGAGTGAAGTGAATCGATCTCCTTAATCTTGTTTGCCACGCGCATGACGTGCATGGCAAACAAGAATAAGGAGAAACTTCGGTTTCTTGTAGATTTTCGTCTTTTTAATAGGGCAATCACTGCCATGGGGACTCGCTGCTTACTTGAAAAGTGTAATAAAAACATATATCAAAAAGGTTTAAATGCCGAGTCCCTTTCGGTAAGGAACAAACTAAACAATTAGTATAGTTTGTTTTATTTCAGTTTTTCCCGTGTGCTGATTCATCTATAAAATTCAACCAGCCTTTTTTTTTTTTTTTTTTTTTTTTAAGTGGGCATATTTGTAATACATTTTACCTCTATAGCACAATCTAAACAAGAAGCCTCGAACTCCCAAGTTTTATTTATCAGGACCATTTGTGCCCCACTAGGTGCCTCCTAGTGCATATATAATAAAATATGGTGGGTTTAACCAAAAACAACCAACCAAAAAAAAAACGAAAAAACATTCCAAAATGTGTTTGAAATTGCCAAGTGGAGTGAATATAGTTCCCTCTCGTTCACATTACCCCACACTATACTCTATTTCACCTTATAATGTACCGCAGGAAAGGCTACAGCGAGCTCCTTGCTCTAGGGCACATTTCGGCGGCACAAGCCCTCGTGCATTAAGGGCAGCTGCCAACGCTAGGAGCTCGGCTCTTCTAGCCTTCGTTGCGGTACAACATAAGGTGAAACGAAGTATAGGGCGCCTCAATAGAGAGTTTTAGTAGATCGTTTTCAAAGGCCCGCTACCTCTACGAGCGCGCGCTTCAGAGCATGCATCGAAGGGGCAGCGCGAGCTCCCGCTACGATTAGCGTGGCCTGAAAACACGATCTACTAAAACTCCCCAATGTCCCTCTGTTTAGGGCGATGCCACCCTTTGTTGTACCTACAGTAGTAGTACCCGATGCCGACAGCACGTGCTCACGGGGAAAATAGAAAGAAATCGACAAAAACGAAATGTCGCCATAGCACAGTGAGCGCCACAAACGCGTGCAGGGACACGCTCTTTCACGCGCTTCTGTACAAAAAAGAAAAATAAACGTGTGGGACAAAATGGCCACATGTCTCCACCCTAAGCAGAGCGCACATGAAGGCATCGTACCCCACGGATATCGCGTGAACCTTGTCAATACAGGTTGTGGTGAGCGGAAAGCATTCTCACTTTCCACATAATATTCGGCTTTTCTTTTGTATGCGAAGCCAGCAACTTATCGGCGACGTGAGCGATCGAAAGCGTCGCTGTGGTCGGCCTTCCACGATTGGCCGAATGCTGACTATGACCTCAGCCAAGGACTTCTCATGGACGGAAAGAAGAGCAATGTAAGAACTTCCATTTTGACGGTGTTGGCAGAAGTTGGTTTCAGAGTACAATGATTTCAAGCTTCCGCTATGCTCATTACAAACATACCGAACTTCTTGTTCGCAAGGTACTGGCGTCAGGAAAGGGAATGATAGGAGGGAGCCACCAACCACTATCGGGTAAATATGGCTGCCTGAAAGCAGGTCGTGCTGTGCCATGGATGTGCAAGCTCAACGCACAACGCTCCGGCGCCACCAGCTTGCTGCCGGCGTGTGTAGATCGTCTGGTATATAGTCAAGCCTGTATGGATGGATGGATGGATGGATGTTAACGGCTTTAGCCTTCATAACGGGCGGCAGCTTGCATAATTTGGACAACATGGCGCACCAGGGGTGCCTACTGGCACCCCACCCCCCGCCAAAAAAAAAGTTTTACCCTCGTTGTTTAGACTAGCTTTTGAAGCGTAACTGGTTGCAAACATCTGCAGGGTTTGACCTTTTTCAGAAAAGTGCAGGCATTATGACAGCGGCACTTGGTCTATCCCTGACAGCTTAAGAAAACCTGAGCGTGGCCTATAATGTTCCTCGCTTTGTGATTGGTTCTTCGCCGTCCTTATCGGATGATGCCGCAATCGTATTGGCTACGAACCGATAATGAGATGCATGGTGCTCGCCATTGCTTGAATCTGTAAGTGGATAAAGGGATCACGGTTTCTTATAGTGTGCAGTTCATGTGGCTAAGCTCAGGAACCAGAGGGAAAAAATACAGAAAAAACTTTCCATCACACGGGGGCGGTTGGAAGAAAAGTGTCTCGTCTACTTTAAATATGCCCACAACATTATCATAAATTAACATTTAGTCACGGATGTTTGGAACGCATTAAATGAAAACACATTAGACGCGTATTTGCGGTTAGTGAAGGATTTTTTCCTTCTTTCCTAGCTATTAAGATATATGCGGTCGTGTGACTTTGAAAGCCGGCTTCTTTGAGGGTAAACGCTCGGATGAGATTAAATAAACAATAAATTTTAAAAAAAATGACTTTCTGCTGAGTGCCTGAATAGGATATGTATAGACATGCCTTGCACACGAGCCAGGTTACAGCCGAAATTGCTGGCCTTCTCTCGTCTTTCCTAGATGCCGAGCCAGTGAAAAGGGCCTTGACGAGAATTCAGAAAGGCCAATGCTGGGGAGAAGGACACAGTAGAATCTAAAATGGCGATAACCTGCCATGCTGTTGTCATGATGAAGTGAAGTAAACGTTATACGAAGAAACAAAAATTTCGGGTCGGTTATGGCGTCGTCCTTGCAGAGCTGCTGCAAATCGCCTATACCACAAAAATAATTTTTCTGCGAAACAATAAGAAGAAATTACCGCAAAAAACGTTGCGTGAGAGATTTTGAGTCCGGCGCAATTTCAAAACATGCTTCGATTTTTGGACGTTGACCCCAAAATGGAAGCACGCGTTTTAGAACGACGTTTCATTTTTTTGACGTACGTGTTCTATCCAACAACTTACAAACATTTTTCTTTTTCTGGTTCACTGCCTTCTTAAACACTGTTAAGTCTGTGCTGTATTTTCCATACTTGTTTTAACTATGTTCAATTTCTGATGTGACGTCTTCTCAAGATATGGATGTACTAGAATGCGGAATAAATTACAAGGAGCAGATTTCTTTCTTCCCTGGTGAATGAAATGTCCATTTATTTCACCAACGTTTGTCCGACAGAAACAACATCGCAAGCCGGAACTTACAATTTATCATAAAATCTTCTATTACTAAAATATTTTAAGCATTTTATAAAAAAAAAAAAAAATTTGTGTCAGTGGATTTTTATACTACTTTTCTCTATTCTGGGTTATGGTACAATTAGTAAACACAATCATATGATAAAAACCTTGGCCCAAAACTTAAGCGGCCTCCGACACTGCTTTCTGGGTTCCATTCAGCTTGTCAGCCATTGCTTTCCGAATGTCGGGCTTGGACACCTTGCCCACGCTTGTTCGAGGAAACTCGTCCACGATCACCACGTACCTGGGGACCTTGAGGCTGTTCACCTGTGAATCATTTATTGTAAAGCTCGTCAGCATCCAGAATGGCAATCACTATGACACTGTGTAAAGGTACAAGGTATTACACAGGCATTAAACATACCACATAAATGAGATACTACATATATGTACTAAAGGTACTATTTTAAATGATGAAATGGAACATTTGTTTAGACCTCAAAATTAAGTCTGGGCAGTGGCATTACGCTATGCAAGCATGACGATTTGCACTGCACAATGCCACAGCGCCGACTTTATTTTAAGGTCCTAAACGAATGTACCGCCTCATCATTCGCTGAGCTGATTTCTTAGATCGCAGAGATTGGCTCTTTGAGTGTTTTGCAGGTAAGTAGACGCGCGGGCATTTTCCACAGTGTACTGCATAGTAAATACTCATAGGTACTGAAGGTATCGCGTTGGTACTGGATATGGGATCCTTCAGACGACAGAAAGTTCCTTCTTTCGTCACCAGGCGGAACAGACTACGAACTAAATGCATTGCCACACTCTAATTTATATCCTCCATGACCGTATATACTCTATAAAAAGGTGAAAATAAACTAAAACAACAGCCCTTAGTAGTCAGTCGGACATTGTTAAAACAGGACTTTAAACGAAACAATCAAAGGAGGCGCCTGAACTGACAATGTGGGCGTTTTTTTTTTTCTTTTTCATACGATTTAATTACCAAACGTAATTCTAAATTGGTCAAATCCCTAATGGTCTTCGCCAGACGGCGTACAGACAATGTATATAGTCTTCCCTTCACATGCGAATAACCTTCAAATGCACAAGTAAAAAGTTTATTTTTCCGAAATGATTCAAATTTATGTAAAGCGAAACTGAGATAAACAGAATGTGTGCATTTCGGACTGGCTTCGAGCCCTGTACCGCGGCCACATTTACATTGTTTTTTTTACTCTGAAGAAACTGTGGCGCCACATCTTGTGTAGTACAAGCTCACCTGACTGGGCCTAGCACGACACTTATAGCACCTTCGCTGAGTTTTTATCTTTCTGTGTAGTGCTGAAGAACGTAAAAACACCTTTGTACATCCGAAATCGGCTAGATTCAACGCCGCGAGACAATCGAAAGTGCCAGATTCATGCCACCACCGCTAGGATACGCGTCTCTTATTTCTGCGTGGTGATGTCAGAACATCTGCCGTGCCGAAGTTTTTTTGTATTTTTTTTTTTCCTTTTGCTTTTTTCGTAACGCATGAAACGCCGTCTCTTGTCTGACGCTCTCAGCCGCAGAGTTACTACAATAAACGCTAGAGGCTGAGCTGTCTCTAGTGTCTACGGGACTTCCGGTTGCAAATTAAAGCAAACGGCAACCGTCTACTTTTCCAGTCTTCCTGTGTACTCCTATGGGAAAGCGTACGTGATATTTTTCTCTTCGCCGGGGAATAGCAGAGATAAGCGTAGTTTCTTCCCTCGTAACAGGTACCCTGTAGCTGTATTTTATTTAGTTCATGTTCTTTTTTTTATTACTGAGCGATGTTTAAGTTAGCGAAAATTGAGGCCCAGGTCAATGTTGTACAGCGTGATATGTCAATACAAGCTATCAAATCAAGCAAAAAGCATTAAAGACGTTTACTATTCTCTGTAACGCCGAATTGGAGCGCAGCTCTTGAGGAGGAGGAGGGCACGGAGGGAAGGGTATGCGCCTTCTCCTTCCCTGCTAAATTTAGCGGGAATATCGGCAATGTTAGATGCGTAGACGTCACGTGTGACGTCACGTGACGTCACACGTCACGTGTTTCTATAATTGCGTCACACGTGGCGTCACAAGGGTAACGTTTTGACGTTACCCTCGTGACTCTCAAGGGAATTATCTTCAAGAGTGTAACCCTCACGGAGGTTACCTTTATAAGGGTAGCCCTCACAAGGGTGAACTCTGTGAGGGTTACTTTGTGAAGATAACCCTCGTGAGGGTTACCCTCATGAAGGTTACTCTCATAGGGGTACCCTCGTGACGATAACCCTCGTGAGGGTTACCACCATGAGGGGTACCCTCGTAACCCCCATGAGGGTTACCCTCATGAGGGTTACCCTCGTAAGGGGTAACCCGCGTGAGGGTAACTCTTGTGATGTTACGTGTGACGTCACCTGTCCCATAATGGAATGCACGGTTGCGCCGACGCCGCTCAACCCTCAAACGGGCGCCTAAGAGCTGCGCTATAAAAGAACAATTAGAAAGTGCGTAGGGTTGATTCAAGCTGTAATGGCATTCAAATGACGGAAATGCAGTTTGTTGCTAATGCACAGTTTGTTACTAATAAAGTATGTGTTCTTCGTTCCGTAACTCTGTGCTGCGCTCTTGTCGACTGATTTGACTGTTTGATTCGGCATATATTAGCATTATTTTGGTGCTCTTTCAAGCTGATCTACTTTGTGTGCTTTATAGCATTAACTTTACACGTAAATATGTGCCCTATAATAGCAGTCTGCAACGTCAACACGTATTATGCGCGTGCATTTTGGGACATTTTAGCGCAGTTTTCAACGCCATGAATTCCAAACAAAAACGCTCTGACTGAGACATATTTTTGTGCATCAGATTGTAAAACGTTCCAAACTTTATATTCTGTCAGAACACTAAGCAATGTTTGCTCTTATAATCGAGCGCGAAGAGAAAACGGATTTGCGTTTTCCCATAGGAATGCATTACCGGAAGTCAAATTTAGACTGTTTGCTGTCTGCTTCAAAATGCAACAGCACACTAGCGCCACCTGAACCTCTAGCGTTTATGGTAATAACTCTATACTCTCAGCGTCTTAAGTCTTTAACCTTAGCTTCGAAGGCGTTCGAAGTTTTGTTGTTTCTTTGTATTTTCCTCGTGATCTCGCGTTCCACACCAGAGCAGGCACGCTTCTGTATGTATGAAAGTTTGAGGCGCTTAAGTTTGTGCTACCCAAAAGAAGACCTGACGAGTCCCTTTTCGCAGCGCCCCGTGGGCAACGCAGGAGGCCTACACCGTTTAAAACGATGGAAACGGAACGAAACGAAAGTAAAAACTGAAGAGGCATGTGTGGAAGGTTAGGTGACGCTTCGAAATACTTGGCAAATTGCTAAACCCTTTCGGGAAAAAATGTATAGAAGCGATAGTAAAAGAGTGCGGGGCGACGGTTTGACAAGACACGGCGACACGTGTCAGGAAAGTCGAGATTAAACGTCAGCGTCTACTGCGTCCCTCATAACTGGATAGAAGCGCCGAAGGACAGGGACAAGGTGAAGGAGGTAACCACAACACGGAGCGCTCCATGTTGCAGTTAGCTCCTTCGCTTTGTCCCAGTTCTTCGGCGCTTCTATCCAGTCATGAACCAACTAGTCCAACTGAACAATTCGTTCCTCATAACACGCAGTTCTGCACATGATGGTTTCATCAAAATACAGGTGTACGTTCTTTTTTTGTTTTCCATTGTTATTATTATTAACGTAGCTACAACAAGGTACTGTAATTTTTTTTAGGCTGAGGATCAACTTGCCTTGGTCCTGCAGTGCCGCTGCAGTTCTTCAATGTTGGCCGTAGCGCCCTCCCTGAGCTTCACCCAAGCGCACACCTCTTCGCCCAGACGGGCGTCGGGCACTCCAACGACGCTGGCTTCTAAAATGGCATCGTGGCCTGCAGATTTTTTAAAATATTTTAAAGGTTATTGTTTACTTATTTATCGACACAAGTATGACTGAAACATGGATATTTTAGCATCTCTATGTGACAAGGCCGTAGTGTGGGAGTTTTTACGTCAACCATAGGAGGCCAGTGGGGAGGACGTAGACTGGACTGGAACGCTGCATGCGGTGTTGGGCTCTTGTTTTCCCTGAATAAGCGCAAGTCCTAGGCGAAAGCTGACAAGGACCGCAAATCCTTATAATTTAAATCATGCGCCGCTATTTCCCTTAGTAAAAAAATAATAAAAACGTGATCAAAGAGTGCCACGTGCACCTTTTCACGAAAAAAAATTTGCGTTTCTTGCAGGGGTGTGTCATATTTTTTATAACGTTTCGATACGCAAATAAACCACTCATGACGTGTCGGAGAAGGGAGGCAAAGGGGACAAAGTACAAAGACAAATTTCCAAACACAGCTAAGTGGCTGGTAAGCGACCGGAACGTATAGTTGTCATTTTTGCCCAGCTCGCTTGCACCTTTGCACTATTTGCATTATCATCAAACCACTCATTACTGTTTTTGTTTTTTTAAATAAGCGTGGGGTCGCATTTATCGGGTAATTGTCATAAAACGACGAACAAAAAAAGAACATCTTTAGGGCTTCTTTAACAGTACCAGAAAACATAAAAAAACTATAGGAACCGTGCGGATCTAATTCAAGCCCCGACCAGGGCGCCCCTAGCGGCAAACGGGTCCGTTGCATCGGGCATTTTCTGCCAGTCGCTGCGTTGGTTGTGCGTTGTAGTGGGTTAGCCGGTGAGCACTGTAATTTCTGAGATGACTATTCCGCACCAAGAAAGCCGCAACAAGTGCTGCCTGGTCGGCTGAAACAGTACGTCGAAGATCGCGCACGGCACGTAGTACTACATCGTCCCTTCGAAGCCGTACGAGGCGGAGTACTGCGCGACCTGGGTACGACTTGTGCGTCCATACAGGTTAGTGGTGTTTCTTACCTTCCAGTTCGTGTTTTGTTTAAGCTGCTGACGTATAATACAGTTACCTTCTTTTCTCTTCTAGCGACGATAGAACAGCATCGACACCGACGGCAAACTCTACGCAGCAAATACTTCACCGGAATCGAGAAGCGGAATGCGGTCGCCCTCCTAAGCCTACCCTTGGATGTTTCCATCAGCCTACAGGAAGATAGTAAAGAGAATCGCGGAACGGCGCGAAAAAAATATCGCCCAATTATTGTCAAGCTGATTCAGAAATAAACGTACATAATTACCGCAGTCCCCTCAACGCCAACTAAATTTTTTTGCGGGCGCGCTTAATTTTGTTTGCAGAGTACGGCGCTCCGTGACATCCACTTGTCCGTCGAAACGGACCTCCTTCACGTCGTACACGCGGCCAGATTCATGAAAAAGTTTTCTCTTCGTCATATTGGCACCACGGAAGAAGCTTTCTGGATTCGTAACCGCCTTAAACCCCGTCGTAATCACCCCGGGAACACTGTCCGCTGTTCTGCTAATCGCCACTGCTTCCCCCCGATGATTCTGCACCGGCTACCGAAGAAGCTTTCCGGATTCGTAGTCGCCACTGTCCTCTGTGCTGTTCGCTACTATTACTTCGCGATGATTCTGAGCCGGCGGCACCGGCTTCCGAAGGAACTTTCCGAACTCGTAACTGCCTTAAATTCCGTCGTAATCACGACGGGGACGCTGTCCGCCGTGCTGTTCGTCGCCATTGCTGCCCGATGCTCCTGCGGCGGCTACCGCCAGGTCGCGGCGAACAATAGGCGACCGCCGCGACACGGCCGGCTTGCTCGCTTCCTATGGCCGAAAAAAAAAAGAAACGGCGGGCAATATACGAGTGTTGTCACCTAGAAGAGCAGTTTCCACTTCTTCGGGGCTGATGTTGACACCTCCCTTGATGACCAGGTCTTTGATGCGGCCTTTTAACTCGAATGTTCCCTGGTCTGTCACCGCTCCCTGATCCCTGAAAAGACGAGAAAATAAAAACACGGACGCAGGCTTTAGCTTAGTTAGGCTAGGTGGAGCAAGCTGCCGCCCGTTTACCATCCATCCATCCATCCATCCATCCGAACAAAGCCGCTGTCACACATCCCATACATCCTACAAATGACAGTTTCTGCGCACACCGTCTGAAGCGTGTATCGTTTTTTCTTATGGTCCTGTTCAGAGATAGCACTAATGACACTACTGTAATTAAATTACAGTAATTAAATTACTTTTGTGGTAATGACTGATGTAATGAATTACTTTTCTGGGCTGGTAATTTAGTAATGTAATGCATTACTTCCGTGCAGTAATTTCGAGAAAATTACTCATTACTTTTGAAATTACTTTTGTCCCAAAATAGAAAGTTGGTTTGCGAGTTTAAAGAAAGGAATAATTATATTGCATGGTGAAACGTCGTTCATCCCTAAGCTGAGCGTGCGGTGTGAGCTACGAGCTCATTAGAACCAATCAACCGCCTTCCTTTGGTCCCCTGACCCGTCCCCGTCCCTGTCTTTGCGCGTGGGTATGAACGAGTGTCATTACGGGGCGAAAGATAGACTTGTGACTGTTCCATCGAGCACGTAGGTTCCACCGCACTGTCAACTTAGCGGTGAACGGCTTACTACAAGGCGAAGGGCACATCACCAGTGAGGTCAACACACTTTAAAACCTGAGAGGACAGGACTAACAGATGTCCAGCCTTCTCGCTCTTTCGTCAAGGAAGGTCAATTCGTAAGCTTCTACCATTGTCAACAACGAACAACCTGAATAAATTGTTCATTCCAAATGCCTCGTCAAGGCCCCAGAATATTTCGTGCGCATCCTTGGCTTTGTTAAAGTAAAGGTGATTTTTGTAGTAGGAAAAGAAAGGAATCGAGCAAAGCAGGTTTCGCTCGCGGTATGCCTCGCTGCCTTTCCTTAGGAAGTTTATTCGGGAATAAGATGCGAGCACATATCGCCACCCGTTCGTTGGGAAAGTACACATTTTAGTAACCTCGCACCAACCCTTCCCTAAACTGGCGACACTTCTACCTAGCAAATATCCAGACCCCTTGTGTGACAACGCGAAATAATTTTGGCTCTTCGGGTGTTTGGGAGCAATATTCCTTGAAAGGAATGAACGGGAATACGTCAGCTGCAGCTCTTGGGATAAAAGGGATTGCACCCCTGGCGGGAGGAAAACGTTTCACGTGACGACTCCTTGTAAGAACGAGCTCCAATGGCCCGACTTAACATTCTGACACGAACTATAACTCGACCTTCACCGTTGAGTGAACACCGAAACCGGTGAGTCGACTGTCTTTGAGTCACATTTAAAGAAGAAGCTATTCATCATGTTTGACACTTATCTCGTGTGCGCCAGCAAAACGATTCTTCAGTATTGTTAACTTTGAGGAGGAAGATCTGAGTTTTGGTACATGTACTGCAAATAAAATGAGCACGAATTACTGTCTCGAGGCATTGAAAAGTAATTTCATTACTTTTAAAAAGTAATTACAATGAAATGTCATTACTTTTAGTCTGCGGTAATTTGTAATGTAATCTAATTAAGTATTTGCAGTTTTCATAAAAGTAATTAGTAATGTAATTCAAATACTTTTTTAAAAGTAATTCTGCCATCTCTGGTCCTGTCACATGGGTCTCACCCCGTGGGCAGCCAGCCGTCGTCATAGACTCCGGTCACGCTGTGCTTCCAGTATCCCGCGAAGACGCTTGGAGCTCTCACTTGGACCTCGCCGACCTCACCCACGGGAAGCACTGACCCAGCGGCATCCACGATGCGGATTTCGGTGTGCGGCGCCGGGTGGTACCCTCTCTTGTCCCGGTAGCCGAAGGCCACAGGGCCGGCGGTTTCTGTAAGTCCGTAGGCAGTCTGCGAACAAATCGGTCAGGAATTACAGGGGACTGAGTCCACGAGAAACGATGTACCAGAAACCATGAACGAAAGTAATTATGAACGTAATTATGAACGCAGCCATGGTTACCGGTAATTCGTTCATGATCACCTGTATTCTCTTCACGCATTCAGCACATTACGTGGTTACTGATAATCCGTACATGATTCCTTTCGGTCATAGTTACCGATAAATCGTTTATGGATATGGGTAATCCATTCATGCGTATTCATAAGCTGTTCATTTTCGTTCATTGTTACCGGCAACTCGTTCATTGTTACTGGAAATCTGTTCATGTTTATTTGTATTCAAGCCGTCGACTCATCCCCTAAATCATTCGGTTAGCCTCATAAAGCCACCTATCAATGTTAAAAACTGTCCGCGGACACTTATGATGGTGCATATTTCCAAATGCATCCTCTCACTGACTGCTCTTAGTTTACCCAGTCCTGCCTTTATCTGTTTTCCCAGGATCTGGCTCCTCCCGTTCAACACGTTGTTCAGCCCTGCGTGAATCAACACTAGGTTTTCACCCTCCATGTTGTCCTACAATACCTCCTTCGCTTTGACAATGACATCTACCATGTACTTTCCTGGCTGCCTTTACTTGCACCCTTTTGTCCTCTTTCACCTTGCCTAGCACTCCCACTACGATCCTTGACACGTTGGAGTCTCCTCCTATTAGAACTTTCCTAACTGCCGACGGCTGCCCTCCTTCTCCTGGCACTAGCTTGCTACCCCCTCCATATACCACCGGTACCAGGTTAGTCGACACTTCTGACCTTATCCTCACAGTCGATTCCCTTTTCATCTCTTCCCACTGCGCTTTTAGGTAGACTCTCTTCTCGACCTCTACTCTGAGAATACCCTGCAATTCTGCCATCATTGTTTGTCCTTTTTCGTTCTTCCCGTACAGCTGATCATCAGTGTTGCCATCTCTCAGAAACTTTCGGTTTTGCCGTAGACACCCGAAATCAAACTTTGAGCCGTGATATCAATAAAACTACTTACCTTATCGAGAAAAAAAAATTATACTTTGTAATTGACTCATTGACTCACTCACTGACTCACTGCCCTAGTTAAAAACAATCGAAATCGAAAATTCAAAAACAGTGACCAGAGTTGCCTTTTAATGTGATGTCGCAGAAATCGTTCTGGCACCTTCGGACGAGCAGTGTTTAGTATTCAAGTCGATTTGTAGTATTCGCGAGAGATATGAATTATTAAGAAAAATATATGTCATGGCTTTGGTTCGTAGCCTGACTCACCATCAGATTGTCTATCTTCAGCTTCTCTGCGATCATCTCAAGCGCCGATGTCTGGATGCTGGTAGCACCGACGATGCCTGAGTTCCCAAACATTGCACACGTGAGAAAATATCTACCAGTACGTTTTCACTCCGCTATGGCTCTATTGCTTCAAGTGGGCTGTCGTCTAGTTCTCATTTGGCATGCGTATTTATTAAAGTATCCTAGCTTTTACAACATTCCTCAGTCGCTGTGATAAATGTAAGGCACGAAAGATAAGTTCAAGTGAAATTTTTGAAAAGGTACCGCAAATTACATTTAAATATGTTTCAGTTAAACGTTTCTGAACGTCTGGTCGCTTGATCCTGAGGTTTGTGCATCCGTAGACGTGACATTTTGTAACAGTGACACTTGAATAGTGTGTGGAAACTTTCGCCGGTAAGAGTAAAATTCAGGCGTCCCATTCGATTTTTTCATGTTATAGCTTAACCAAAATGTTGTGATGTAGCGGGTTTATTATGCAATGCGCCCTTTGGGGCCCTTGAGGGTTAATAAACAAAAATACTAGAATAATCTTAGGCTAACGCGCAATAAAAAAACAAGCTCTGAAGGCTCACCTTTGTGACGCCAAAGTGTATCGTAGACGACTTTATTTTCGTAGGCTGGATATTTAGCGAATTCTACGCAATGTTAGTTTCATGACTATTTTGTGGGGACACAATTTATCAATTCAACATGGTCTGCAATTATTCCTTACCACAGTGTAACAGAACCATATGACCTACTTTTCGAGTCGCGAAATTAGCGCTACTTCAACCCGATGTTACGCAACACTGAAAACTAGGGGCTCTCAGTCATTGCGGTAGTCAGATAGCCCAGCGTGTTTTCTTACCCTTTTAGTTGGGTATGGTTTCCGACAACGTAAGAAACACAGGGCGTGGTTTATTCGATGTTCAAGGTTCTTGCTTCCTGGTTTGTTCCTGCGCCTTCTTATACCGGCTAATCTCGCAAACTGATCGGCTGGGCAGCGATAATAAGATGCTTTGCTCATGCCACTTCTTGCGTTTATCAAATTGTCAGTATCCATAATCCACCCCATCGCAGCTACAGCTCAAACGGTTTAGGCAAAATCCCACCTTCGCACAAGCTCGATATGTCGTACTTGTCGAATTCCCGGCATTGTATCAGGTCGTAATATGTTGTAGGCGTTCCTTGTATGGCTGTACACCTGTGAATGATAGCACCCACGTGTGAACGACATTGCTTCGAAAAAAGAGTGAAAAGATCCTCTCTTTTGAATTTCACTCTGAATGTGTTCAAGCGGAATTCTGATACCGATAACGCCAGTATATACACGAATGGCGCAGAACCAATTAAGCTTTAATGAACTTCGTTCAAGCTGAACTCGAGAGAGCGATCGTAAGTGCTGGAAGTAAATCGAATGTTTCGCAGCATTTGCGAGACAGATCTGCACACTATTTGCGAGAAGTAGTCGCTTATAACATCTTCGGAATTATTTCAAGCACACGGTGAAAATATAATGCATGCAGCGCACGTAGATCGGAAGTGCCCCGGGGCTTCCCAATAGACGGCGCCAGTGTGTGTCGTAAACGGTCCCAAGCGGATGCAACGCAGTCAATTACACTTAAAGGGGGCCTGCAATCCTATTTAATCCTCTACCTTTTTTAGGGTTTCCACATCTCTTGAGATTCGTGCAAGCCAGCGGGCACGGAGAGAGTAACTAAATATCAGTGCGTCATATTTGAACCGCACAACGCGGAAGCCTCCTCCACCGACGGGGTAGACCCGCGGTACCGAAAGCGCGCGATATTTGACGTCTTTGGTCCTGGGCTTACTACTGGTCAGAGCCGCTAAAAGCTTCTTTTTAGTCGAAATACAAAATATAAGTGGCGCGAACCGTTTCAGTCATTTATGAAAGCAGTTTTTGTTCAGTATTTGAGATCATAAAAGAAACAAATGCAGTTTAGAAAGTACGAAAACAAGAAATGGCACGTCGGCATACTCGCCACCAAGCGGTGGAAAAGGTGGCGCATACTAGAAAGGGGTAGTGGGATCAGGCGCCGACCCGCGCCACGCATTGCTGTGAAGCGGCGAGCGTAGAAAGGTCCCCGTATGTACGCGGCGGCGCTGCGGTCGTATGGGTTGGAGGATCCGACCGGTTCCGAGCGTTGCGAAGGCCTCCGGCGAGCAAGTTTGGCCGTTTGGCGGTTTGTCAGCGCGAAGTGGCTCCCGTTCTGGGCTGATCTTACCCCGTGTTTGCTGTCGTTTGTGGCCAATGATGTTTCATGCCTAATTAGTGTTTAGTCGCGCAGCAAATGCAATGCGAATCGCCCTGGCCGCCCGCTTCATCTGGCTTATCCAGCACATGCTTTAGTGGCGCCCTCTCGAGCCGTCAACACGGAGTGCGGCAGCCGTGAGCGCTCGCTGAGCTCACTACCCCTCTTCTAGTTTACGGCCACCCATGCCAGGACAAGGGACGTCATGAAGGAGGTTATTTCTTGCCTGTCTTTGTAACTTTATTGGCCTATAACTTTTAAAATAACGCGAAATTCGTGAACAGAAAAGTTTCACAAAGTTACTACGTTCAGTGCGCTCGGGTTCGCTGCAAATTAAAAACCACTCAAAAAGTTGTTGCAGGGCCTTTTGAAGCGTAGATGTGTGAATCATCCTATACTCATAATTACCTAACAACCGGAGTAAAGAAAAAAAGTGGCTTTTTACGGATTATAAGCGATGTACTCCTTCGTGTGATATATGTGGGCGGATTTCAGATTAGCTTACCACTGTTTTATCAAGGCGTACACATTTCAAACGCCAAAAGCACAGAATCTTCCTATGACAGCCAAATCTTTCAAGAACTACTTCGTTTAACGCATGTAAATACGGCAAGGAATAAATTTCATCCGGCTTATAGGGCGACAAGATGGCGTCACTAAAACACGTATTCGTAACTACAATGGAGGGCGACACCCAGCGGAAAAGACGCGAAGGAGGGAAGCGGGGAGCTACACTCTAAAAAAAGCCCGTGCGTCCACTTTCCCGCAAAACACTCGGAGAGCCAATCACCGCAACTTACGGAGGCAGCTCAGCGAATGACGATGCCGAAATATATGTTTAGACCAAAAAACGCAGACTGAGTTGTGACATTAAGCAATGCAAGCGTGACGTTATGCATTGCTTAATGTCACCACTCAGACTGCGTTTTTTGGTCTAAACATATGTTTCGGCATGGTCATTCGCTGAGCTGCCTCCGTAAGTTACGGTGATTGGCTCTCCGAGTGTTGTGCAGGATAATGGACGCACGGGCTTTTTTTAGAGTGTACCGTCTAGTGCGCAGCGACAACCAGCGCGGCCTGCCGGCCGAAATGTGAAACTGAGGAAAAGGGATGTAACGCACGCCGTTACATCCCTGTTAACGTTACTTAACCCGAAGGTCTAAATATAGAATTAGAACAGTCGGTAACGCTATCGCGTGTTTATACTAGTTTCCGTCGTGGCCAGTTGTCCCGAATTCATGTTGCTGATAAGTCCCCTTGTCTGAAAGGAGACAAGTAGCCTCTCATGCTAATCTATGCATTATCTTGCATTATGGTAATACTAGTGCCTCTAAATAAGCTCCGCTTCAGAGCAACGACCCTTGGCCGCATTGCAGCTTAATATCATGGTTGCCAGTTATCTGAAGCTTATCTGAAATCACAGGAAACGCTTTTCCGCCTTCCACATATGCTTAAACAGTTCGCGCCAAAGCAAAGCAATATTACATGAGCTCCGAAACATCGAATCGAATTATGAGGAAGTCGCACTTTTGAATCATGACGATCGGCAGTTGCGTCTGCTCTGCATACGAACCAAAATGGCGGTGTCCACAACGATGTGGGGGACAGAGGCATTGTTTGTCACGATCCGAAATCGAATGCCTATGCAGTCTTGGTGTCCACTCTATGAGTAGCGCTTAAATATCGTAACAGCTGGGATCGCAAAGCTGGATGACGCACTCCCAACTATCTCCTTGTTGGCATTGTCCCCCCACCTCCGCCATAAAATTTTGCGAAAGAGAGACTGAAAGAAAAGGTTCCCTTTTATCCTTGGAATTCCACCGCGACGAAGACGCTTTTTGGTAAGTGACGTTGCGTTCGAGTATTCTTGGATTCCACTAGAGCCAGTAAGCTGGTGTACAGCGAGAAACGTTCCAGCGCAACATCGTTGCACAGCCATCTTTCCAGCGCTTATACCCACGCTAAAAATGCCGAGCCACTTGGTTAGAAACAACGACATATAAAGCACAGATGTCAGAGCAAAGACCCCGACCTGTATCTCTGTATGGCCTCCAGCGTCTGAGCGTGAGGGGCGCCCTGCGGTAGGTACACGGTCGGCACGCCCGCCACAACGCCGAAGGTGGAGAGGTCGATGTGGCCGAAGGTGTGGAACAGCGGCATCACTGCACACATCAGCGTCCTCTGGAAGCCGTCGAAGTCGATCGTGTCAGTCGGTTGTGGTGTTCAGCCCTCATTTCATGTCTCTATACAGCCGAGGTCCCGCGCAACCAACGGCCAGCGGTCCGTATCTGCCTCGCAATGCGGTTTTAAGCGCGAAACACATGTACGACGAAACCGTCCGATCTGACGTCCCACCGCGCAATACGACGGTCGGAGGCGAGGGTTTTCAACGCTCTCCGATGCTACGAAAACCCTCTCCCCCCAAGGTCATTCCGGCAGTCCGCACGTCGGATCGGAAGGTTTCGTCGTACATGTGTTTCGCGCTTTAGTCCAGCGCAGTTGTCTCAGGAAACATAGAAATACAAGTTGCTTCCTCGCTGCGAATATTTTTAAATATTTTGACGACCAGCAACTTACTTCCAATAGACTTTTTTCATGGCAAACGCGACCAGGCGGTGCTCCAGTCTTTGAGGTCTCAGAGAACTTCCGGTTTATGATATAAATGCCCCTTCCCCCGCCCCCCCCCCCCCCTCAACAAAAAAAAAAGTGAATTTGTTAAAAAAAATGTTAATATTCTTCTAAACCCACTTGCCCCCTCCAAGATCTTAAAATGTACAGCCAAAGGCCCTCGTTAAATCTTCAACCTTGTTGTCCGTATAGCATGTATGCTTTCTAGCACCGGTGACATAAGCAAGCTCGACAGGCTTTCAGAGATGGAGCGATCAAAAGTCGCTTAGGACGCAAGCGGCAGTTGATTATTGTAAATAGAAAAAAATGTCTAAATATATTAATCTGTTCGCCACCAACTCGTAAAACGCGGAGCGAAAGCTCGCTCTGAAGAACACAGAGATCATGGGTTCGATTCCCTCCCCTGCCCGTTTCGATCTGGATGAGCAACGTACTGGTGTGTGGTCGTGTAGAACTACTACGTGGTACACGTTAAAAACCCTAGGCTAGAGGTTGTACTGAATTTTTCATCTACAGCTGAGACTCCAGGCGCCCATTGAGGCTGACTAAATTAGTTAATATTCGGTTATTACTTCGCTAATTGCCAGTTTCTAGTATTTTCCACAGTGAATAAGCCTATCCCCAGGAATAACCTTTTTTTATTTCCAGTGTTCTTTTCTTTTCCATCTCCGAGATACCACCCGTATCAAGCCATCAGTTTTAATGTAAGATAATATAAAAATAACAAAAACAAATTTCCCGTATCTTAAATATTACCTCAGATGAGAATCCTGACATTGCTTTCAGCATCTGAATGGCGTTGAGGACGTTGAAGTGACTCAGCGGTATCAGCTTCGGAGGTCCCGTAGAACCCTGCGAAAATACATCGCAAGGATTATTCATTTGTTTTCCATAAATTTCATTAATTCCCCACTGTGTGCTCGTGCTACTGGTCATATGTGCTTGTTCTTCGACCAGACAGCAAAGAACTGAAATGATATGAGCCCTGACACGGTGCTTCACTAAATCAGTTCAGCTGCAGAACTGCGCACCGCCCCCCCCCCCCCCCCCCCCTCTCCCCCTAAAAATCCGCCTCCTGTCGTTCAACGCGCCACCGTTTCTTGGGGGGACAGTTGCTATGGTAGCTACCAGTTTACAGGCCTTGAAGCACAGCCTCTAGTAGATGGCGCTGCACCGTTGCGTGTCCGATGAATAGAGTTTTGAAATTAAGTCTCTAGATGGCGCTTCAAGCGATAGGTAGCGGACCTGAGGGGGAGGGAAGAAGTAGCCCTTTCCGTGGGAGTTCCGCAACTGAGTTGATTTATTCACATTACCTCCAACCCTACCTACCCATTACAAAACAGCCATCGTACAGGTCATCTTCCAGTATGTCTTCACGTATTACCCTTTCTATGGAAACTCTAAGGCATACAAAATAGAAAACAAAAAACGTAAAGGGATAAAGCATACCGATGATTGCAGCATGGTAACCGTTGAGTAGGGGTCTTCCTCGCCTCTGCTATAAGATCTTGAAGGGCCGTCCCCAATTCTGAGGACCTCTTCAAATTCCAAGAAGCCCCTGTCACAAGCAATCTTATCATGCACATCTTCGGTCCGATCCCCAGCAGAAGTTTATATAGCATGATTCACGACACGAATGAATAAGCATTCATAAGAGAAAACCCGGGTGCCTGTCAGAATGGCAACGAAAATAATTTCTCACTAAAAAGCTAACACGCAATAACTCATAAGTTGTCGCTGTATTTATGGCTATTGAAATCTGCGTGATATATTCTTGTGCGAAACATTATTTCACGTGCTATCACGTGACTGCCTGACCGTATACTCCCTAGGCAATCTGCAGCTGCTCAGTGGCTGCTTACCGCCAAGCAGCAGTTTCTAGATTTGTTGTTGTTGTTGTTGTTGTTGTCGTTCCGGAAAATTAAGATGATTGTTCATCTCAAATGGGAAATTTCTTGGGATACGGTCCATTCGTCACATGCACACTCGTCACAGGACGATTGGTCACAGGACGATTCGTCACACAGGAACATTCGTCATAGGATGACTCGTCACGCGGCCAACCGGTCCCACAATGGTTCGTCCCCCCAGAAATGTATTCCTCAATTTGGTTCGGGCGGACAAAGCGGCTCACCTCATATCTTAGTATGTGTTTGGCTTCTGAAAGGCGAAGAATTTGTAACAAACGTTTCAGCTTCTGGTTCGGTCCCGAACATTGAATGTTGGTTCGGCCTCACAAAGTGGGTCACCTCTTATCTTAGCATGTCTTTCGCTTCTCAAGGTCAAAGAATTTGTAACAGACGTTTTAGCTTCTGGGTCCGTCCCGAACGGTGAATGCGGAGGCCATATAAGAGCGACTATTTTTAGAGCGCAGCTCTTAGGGGCCCGTTTCCGGCTTGAGCGGCGTCGGCGTCGCCGTCGCCGTTGGCGTCGCCGTCGGCGTAATCGCGCGGTGCATCATGGGAAATGTCCCATAATGCACCGCGCGAGCCCCCCACCGGGGTCACGTGACCTCGTGGGGGGGGACACGTGACCCCCCCGAGGTCACGTGACCCCGGTGCATCATGGGAAATGTCCCATAATGCACCGCGCGAGCCCCCCACCGGGGTCACGTGACCTCGTGGGGGGCACGTGACCCCCCCGAGGTCACGTGACCCCCAAAGTCACGTGACTCCCCTGAGGTCACGTGACCCCCGCCGATGTCGCGTGACCCCCAATGACGTCATCGTCACTGATGACGTCACCGGCATCCACATCGTCATCGTCATCATCACTGATGACGTCATCATCACTGATGACGTCACCGGCATCCACATCGTCATCGTCATCATCACTGATGACGTCACCGGCATCCACATCGTCATCGTCATCATCACTGATGACGTCACCGGCATCCGCATCGTCATCGTCATCATCACTGATGACGTTACCGACATCCGCATCGTCATCGTCATCATCACTGATGACGTCATCAGTGACGTCACTGATGTCGTCACCGGCATCCACATCGTCATCGTCATCGTCATTGACGACGTCACCGGCATCCGCATCGTCATCGTCATCATCACTGATGACGTCACCGGCATCCGTATCATCATCGTCATCATCACTGATGACGTTACCGACATCCGCATCGTCATCATCACTGATGACGTCATCAGCGACGTCACTGATGACGTCACCGACATTCGCATCGTCATCGTCATCATCACTGGTGAAGTCATCAGTGACGTCACTAATGACGTCATCGATACCCGCATCGTGATCGTCAATGATGATGTCATCAGTGACCTCAGTGATGACATCATCGGCATTGGGGGTCACGTGACCCTCAAGGTCATGTGACCCCCCCCCCCTTGGTTAGTTTAACCCCCCCCCCCCCAATGCCCTTCCCTCCTCCTCCTCAAGAGCTGCGCTCTAATTCGGCGTTACAGGGAGTTGTAAGCAGCTTTCACTTTTTAACTCTGACTACATTCAAAAGGATGGAGGTGATCGCAACAGAGAGAAGTAGAGCCATGATGCTGCACGAGGGGTACTCGTGCACATGCAGCAGAAATAATTCCGATACGTATTGGTTTTCTCGAAGAGGGGTATGCAAGACAAAGCTAAAAACTGATTTGGCTGCCAGTCGGATTATTGCTCGTTCAAGCCAGCAACTGAGATGAACCTGCCGAAGACTCGTAATATGGTGAAAGGAAAAGCGGAGGAGTATTGTAAGATTAGTTTTCCTAACCATTGGTTTATGTGACAGTGGGAAGTCGTGAGACTCCTCATCAGCGAATGTGGGCAGTTGTTGAAATTTACAATTTACTATCGTCCCCTGCCCGATCGATGTGACCAGTTGCCCGCATGACGAGTCATCCTGTGACGAAAGTTCCTATGTGACGAATCGTCCTGTGACCAATCGTCCTGTGACGAGTGCGCATGTGACGAATCGTCCTCATCCCAAATTTCTTGTGTGAAGATAGGCAATGTCTCTAATGCAGTGTCCCTGTCGATCTGGGCTCTTAAACACGGGTCACGCATCAGTGATTACAGAGTGTTACAATGACCATCCCTCGCGAAACCGGCCAATCTCTCCCAAATAGAACATAAATAATCTCTTTTCCTCTCCCGGCCGGTGTGAATATTAAACCCATAACCTCTGGCACTTAACCGTCAGGCAATTCGTTTCGTTTCGTACACTTGCCCAGCATTGCCCGGGGTCAATGAGATTAGGTACTTCAGGTCTTGGATACCTGTAACAAAAACAAAAGAAGAAAAAATATAAGACCTTTCCCGCTATTTTACGCAGCTCAGACGATACTCGTTAAACACTTTTTCCTGCAACAAGAGATTGGACAAACTCAGGGAGATCCAGGGGAGGCTTCTTGTTGGCCACCAACTCCCGAGCCCATTGAGCGTGATCGGTCTTTTTGAATCCGTTGCCTACAATGAGGGCGCTGCAGGCCGCCTGGGAGAAATAAGGCGAGCGTACCCATTAGATGCCTCAGATCAACATCACCCAGAATGATCAAAGCCCGTGCACAAGCATTCTGAGGCCATCACAGTAAGATATCGAGCGAATACAAAGCCCGGGAACGAGCGCTGCCTCAGTGTTCGGCTGGGCCGGGTGTTGGGCTCCGGCCCAATTGCTAAGTTGGAACTTTCAGAGTGTGACAACGTCACACGGAGGTAGAGGCGGCTGTCCAAAGGCTTTGATTATTCTAGGTGGTGCTGCCAACGGTGTACTTACTCTCTTGAGCACAGAACTGAGTTCTTTGGGATGGCATTTGTCATTGATGGAAACCTGTGAGGACAATTGTGCAGGTTGTACTCTTGTTCCTCGCCCACAAACAACTACAGGGTCAAACCACCATTTTTAAAAATTGCCAGTTCAGGGCGTTTAGGTGTAAAAATGCGTGAGCGTGGGTTTTAAATGAGGTGCAGTTGCGTAGTAACGGGGGAGTGGGGGGGGGGGGGGGGGGGGGGGGGGGGGGCGGGAGGCCTTGGGCCCCGAGTACCAGGCGTCCCAGACACGGGGGGGGGGGGGGGGGAGGGAGGGGGGCACCTCTGGAGGCATCCGCCCTTCCCCCCCTTCCCGCTTTACTAGTTGCAATCTCAGGGAGTGAATGGGCGGGGGGGGGGGGGGGGGGGGGGAAGAGGAGGGGGGCGGCTACGCAAGATCTAGGTCCCGGGTGCAGGATAGCCTAGCTGGGCCAATGGCTAAACTAAAAAGCAAGATCCCGCTGGCTCCACCCAACATCCTTTGTATGCCTTTTGTGGCCTATCTTTTGCCACAGAGTTCCTTCAAAGAAGCTTGTCGCTCCTTACTAATTGCGCACAACGTATCATCCTGAGAAACATCGAACCGAGTTTCGCGCTTCGATCTCACAAATCACAATTCAAGAAGCCTCGTAATGAGGGAACAAAAGCTCAGAATGTCAAAACACTGTGAAATACTGTAAAAATGGGAAGCATACTGGCAGAAAACGTGATGACTCTAGGACTTCGTAGAGCAGAACAAACTCACCAGGACAAGACCCGCCTTCGCCACGGCAAACTGGGACACAATCCACCTATGGCACGTGGGTGACAAGAGGCCAATCCTGCATCCGGGTTCCAAGTCAAGGGATCTCAAACCCTGCGCTAGCCGCTCAACCTGCAAGTCATTTGCCGGCTTGAAATGAGGCGTGGGCCATTGCCGATCGAGATATCCCTCTCACTAAGCAGACAAGTTTTTTTTCTTTTCTTGTCCATACAAGTGAAACACGCGGAGATGACCACTGTGTCATCAAAGTAGAGCAGGGGTGGCGAGACGGACATATGTAAGAAGCCATAACAGCCATTTTAATTGAAAAGCCGCAGTAAAAAAGGGGCAATGTACATTTTTTATTACTCCTCCCAGTTGGCAGCCACAGCGAATTACACTTATAAAGCTATTAATCATTGTGTTTATTCATTTATTGTGCGTCCCCATTTCTAAGAAAAAAAAGAAGGAAAACACTTTGATGTTTGACTGAAATGACGCAGTCCTGAGCAGCTCAGTTTGGCGTTTGCCCGTCACACACGCTGTCCTAATTTTACCGCCTTCACTGTTAAAAAAAGGTCCCCTCAGTACTAAGCTAACCCCGAACATCGACCGAAATATGTTGCCCGCAAGCCTGGCGTGGGAACACCTTTTTTCTAGCACCAGTCACCAAAATCACTGTTTCCCCGAACCGCAGAATTTTCTTCTATCCTTCGTCTTCTTGAAGTTCAACTTCAAACGCTTTTAAATATTGTGCAACGGCTTTCATGACTGGACAGCCATGAAGCACAATGTCCGAAAGCACAATCGGGCTTTTATTGTATTACATAGAGCCGCGAGTCGCACTTGTACCCGCGAATAGCCGCCCACGGTTCACTTTCCCATGAAGATTGAAGATTTCAGAGAGGAGACTATCAAATAGATGTCATGGCGTCAATATTATCATAAATATTGTTAACCCCCAGCCTTCAAGCTCATTTTACGGTGAGGAAGTTTATTTCCATTGTCATTCACCGACGTTATCTTCTATATTGCGGCGATGTGCACTCTTCGCCTGATTTGCTGTTACGCATGCGGGGAGACTATTTTAAGGGGCGGTTCACACATGCATCTCGCCGCTGAGAAAACGCAAAGTTAGCGCTGCATCAGCGCTACTGTGGGTGCTGATTTAGCACTGACTTACCGCAGCATTGTGCGTGCGAACAAGATAATGCAAGGTCAGATGTATCAGGAGGCTAACACATCAATAATCTAGCGCAGAATCAGGGCTTTATCTGTAGCGTCGAGTTTTTAAAAGGCAATGAACGTATTTACTCGATTGCCATATGCAATACGATGACCGGTGTGAGTCAGCTCAAAATCGAAGTTAAACTACAGTTACCTTTCCCGAGGGCTCACCTGTTCTGCGAAGCTGGAGAACGTCAATGACAGGTCTTCGCCCGGGAAATGGAAGCCTACGCGGTTTCCGTCTTTCCTCACAGTCTCGTCCAGAGCTTGTCCTACGGTCATCCGAAACCTGAGGGAGGTTCCTTAGGTCCCACCAGGTAGCTGGAAGTACTCAGGGACCTCAAGGGACCCCTGAGGACAACGCTGAGTGTCCTCAGCCGCGGTAAGCATCTCTGACAGTAACTGGACAACCAATCTGGGAGCCCGTTTTGACGACTCGTATCTTATCGACAGCTATTGACCCCGTCGTAATTCCTATTCGGTTGTTTGCCGGCTCTGCGTATCTTGGGGCCTAGATACTAAGATAGTGCTTGTTCACGTAGCTTGCAATCTCTTTCTATCTCGGGAGCTGCGACTCAGGATTTGCATATCTGTCTGTGTTTCCGGGTGTTGTATTTGGTCATCAACTTAAACTCCAAGAAGGCTTTCGCTTCATCTTGGCTCCTTTCATCTAACGCCATTTTAGACTGTTGATCATTGAGTGCTCTTCAGAAACAAAGGTAGGAGAAGATGGTGGTGGGTCTTCTTTTGGGGGGTTGTTTTTCAGCTAGAAATTGGTTGCTTATAACCCTGCTTTAAAAGATAAGCTTATTCTTCCTCCTCCAGTATTTTCCCTTCCATTGACCGTGAATTCAGAGTCGGAATTTTTCACTGTCGCACAGCTGCCCGCATCGACTCTCATCCACAGAACGTCATCATCATCAACCGATTAATTTGAAATTTTGAAAAACATTAAGTTTTGTTAAACCTGAACCACTTGTGGTTTTGTTGCGTTTTTGCACTACGGTCTTGTTTAAAATCCTTTAGCCCGATTTTGGTTTCGCCCCTCTTCTCTGTAATTCCTCCGGGACCTGAGAGTATTGAAATAAATAAAATATCACTCTCTCTGAGAAAGACGCTTGGTGTACAGAAAATGCACTAAGATGGAAAAAAAAAAAAAAGAAAACAGAAAAAAAAAGGAACGGCGATATTGTTATAAAACAGAGTCGAAGAAGATAGTGTGTGGTTTTGTGAAAAACACTTGATATTTAACTCCGTAAGTGAAATTAGCGCGTCACTAGCCGCCTTAGTTATTCATTCTTTACTTATAGCTGTAATTGGAGTAATTTGGAATTCGTCACTCGATGCTGTTCGTTTATTGCCTTTCCGTGAATCTTTGCCTGCGATAATCACTATTTATAATGTTTAACTTTCTTACTTTTTTATTATTATTATTCTATATTGTTACTTTTTGTTTTATGTTTTGCAGAGTTGTTTTTTCCCCCGCTCCTACAATAGCCCTCTCGGGGCCGCTGAATTTCAAAATAAATACATAAATAAATAAACATTGATTTCAATCGCTCAGGCTGTCTTTTGAATGGAAATGTTCGAACCGTCCGAGGATTTAAAACTGTGCAACGGTCTTCGAAACGCTTTCCACTCACTATTCAACGCGCTGTCGACTGAGCAACTGAGCACTGCCGATTTGTCTGCCAGCTCGGTTTACAAGCCTTTTTTACTGACGAGACACAAACGCAAGAAATCAACGCTAACAAATATTCAAATGGAGGTAAAAAGTTTTAAAGCATCATATTTCCTCTAACGTGGTCATTCTATTAAAACACGCCCCCCCCCCCCCCCCCCCCAGAAAAAAAAAAAGTAACTATTTGAGTGTGTACTGCAGGTCTAGAACGAAGTGGAAGCTCCCCCCCCCCCCCCCCCCCCCCCCCCCCCCCCCACCTCATTCCACTTTAGTAGAGCGAACGCTGGAGAGGAAATGACCTCCTCTCCAACGTTCGCACCGCTGTAGTGCAAAGAAGTGGGACGATCTTCCACTTTATTCTTGACCTGTCACCGGCTATGTTTTAAATATTAGGTTCTCATGTGCGTACATTTGAGCGGAAATAGTATTATGCTTTCTTTTTGTAGTGTTCATGTGTTTTTTGCTTTTTTTTTTTTTAGAACTGATAAGTTCGTGACATTTGTGTAGTTACTTTTACTCATGTTTAGT
>NW_024610408.1:0-74664 GCF_016920785.2 Ixodes scapularis | reverse complement strand
ACGATCTCGGCTATTGCCTCGGTGAAAGCGAATTATTGGAGAGAGCACGGGCCTGACGAGAGACGTTCGGCGCCGTTTTATTCGTTCACCGTGACCACGATCTCGGCTATTGCCTCGGTGAAAGCGAATTATTTGGAGAGAGAGCACGGCCTGACGAGAGACGTTTGGCGCCGTTTTATTCGTTCACCGTGACCACGATCTCGGCTATTGCCTCGGTGAAAGCGAATTATTGGAGAGAGCACGGCCTGACGAGAGACGTTCGGCGCCGTTTTATTCGTTCACCGTGACCACGATCTCGGCTATTGCCTCGGTGAAAGCGAATTATTGGAGAGAGTGCACGGCCTGACCAGAGACGTTGCGGCGCGTTTTATTCGTTCACCGTGACCACGATCTCGGCTATTGCCTCGGGTGAAAGCGGAATTATTGGAGAGAGCACGGCCTGACGAGAGACGTTTGTCGGCCGGTTTGTTATTCGTTCAGACCGTGACCACGATCTCGGCTATTGCCTCGGTGAGAAAGCGAATTATTGGAGAGAGCACGGCCTGACGAGAGACGTTTGGCGCCAGTTTTATTCGTTCACCGTGACCACGATCTCGGCTATTGCCTCGGTGAAAGCGCGAATTATTGGAGAGAGCACGGCATGACGAGAGACGTTCGGTGCGGTTTTAATTCGTTTCATCTGTGACCACGATCTCGGCTATTGCCTCGGTGAAAGCGAATTATTGGAGAGAGCACGGCCTGACGAGAGACGTTCGGCGCCGTTTTTATTCGTTCACCGTGACCACGATCTCGGCTATTGCCTCGGTGAAAAGCGAATTATTGGAGAGAGCACGGCCTGACGAGAGACGTTCGGCGCCGTTTTATTCGTTCACCGTGACCACGATCTCGGCTATTGCCTCGGTGAAGAGCGAATTATTGGAGAGAGCACGGCCTGACGAGAGACGTTCGGCGCCGTTTTTATTCGTTCACCGTGACCACGATCTCGGCTATTGCCTCGGTGAAAGCGAATTATTGGAGAGAGCACGGCCTGACGAGAGACGTTCGGCGCCGTTTTATTCGTTCACCGTCACCACGATCTCGGCTATTGCCTCGGTGAAAGCGAATTATTGGAGAGAGCACGGCCTGACGACGAGACGTTTGGCGCCGTTTTTATTTCGTTCACCGTGACCACCGATCTCGGCTATTGCCTCGGTGAAAGCGAATTATTGGAGAGAGAACGGCCTGACGAGAGACGTTTGGCGCCGTTTTTATTCGTTCACCGTGACCACGATCTCGGCTATTGCCTCGGTGAAAGCGAATTATTGGAGAGAGCACGGCCTGACGAGAGACGTTTCGGCGCCGTTTTTATTCGTTCACCCGTGACCACGATCTCGGCTATTGCCTCGGTGAAAGCGAATTATTGGAGAGAGCACGGCCTGACGAGAGACGTTCGGCGCGGTTTTATTCGTTCACCGTGACCACGATCTCGGCTATTGCCTCGGTGAAAGCGAATTATTGGAGAGAGCACGGCCTGACCGAGAGACGTTTGGCGCCGTTTTTATTCGTTCACCGTGACCACGATCTCGGCTATTGCCTCGGTGAAAGCGAATTATTGGAGAGAGCACGGCCTGACGAGAGACGTTCGGCGCGGTTTTATTCGTTCACCGCGACCACGATCTCGGCTATTGCCTCGGTGAAAGCGAATTATTGGAGAGAGCACGGCCTGACGATGGATGTTCGGCGCCGTTTTTATTCGTTCACCGTGACCACAATCTCGGCTATTGCCTCGGTGAAAGCGAATTATTGGGAGAGAGCACGGCCTGACCGAGAGACGTTCGGCGCCGTTTTATTCGTTCACCGTGACCACGATCTCGGCTATTGCCTCGGTGAAAGCGAATTATTGGAGAGAGCACGGCCTGACGAGAGACGTTCGGCGCGGTTTTATTCGTTCACCGTGACCCACGATCTCGGCTATTGCCTCTGGTGAAAGCGAATTATTGGAGAGAGCACGGCCTGACGAGAGACGTTTGGCGCCGTTTTTATTCGTTCACCGCGACCACGATCTCGGCTATTGCCTCGGTGAAAGCGAATTATTGGAGAGAGCACGGCCTGACGAGAGACGTTCGGCGCGGTTTTATTCGTTCACCCGCGACCACGATCTCGGCTATTGCCTCGGTGAAAGCGAATTATTGGAGAGAGCACGGCCTGACGATGGACGTTCGGCGCCGTTTTATTCGTTCACCGTGACCACGATCTCGGCTATTGCCTCGGTGAAAGCGAATTATTGGAGAGAGCACGGCCTGACGAGAGACGTTCGGCGCCGTTTTATTCGTTCACCGTGAACACGATCTCGGCTATTGCCTCGGTGAAAGCGAATTATTGGAGAGAGCACGGCCTGACGAGAGACGTTCGCCGCGGTTTTATTCGTTCACCGTGACTACGATCTCGGCTATTGCCTCGGTGAAAGCGAATTATTGGAGAGAGCACGGCCTGACGAGAGACGTTCGGCGCCGTTTTTATTCGTTCACCGTGACCACGATCTCGGCTATTGCCTCGGTGAAAGCGAATTATTGGAGAGAGCACGGCCTGACGAGAGACGTTCGGCGCGGTTTTTATTCGTTCACCGTGACCACGATCTCGGCTATTGCCTCGGTGAAAGCGAATTATTGGAGAGAGCACGGCATGACGAGAGACGTTCGGCGTTGTTTTATTCGTTCACACGTGACCACGATCTCGGCTATTGCCTCGGTGAAAGCGAATTATTGGAGAGAGCACCGGCCTGACGAGGGGACGTTCGGGCGCCGTTTTATTCGTTCACCGTGACCACGATCTCGGCTATTGCCTCGGTGAAAGCGAATTATTGGAGAGAGCACGGCCTGACGAGAGGACGTTTGGCGCCGGTTTTATTCGTTCACCGTGACCACGATCTCGGCTATTGCCTCGGTGAAAGCGAATTATTGGAGCGAGCACGGCCTGACGAGAGACGTTCGGCGCGGTTTTATTCGTTCACCGTGACCACGATCTCGGCTATTGCCTCGGTGAAAGCGAATTATTGGAGAGAGCACGGGCCTGACGAGAGACCGTTTTGGCGCGGTTTTATTCGTTCACCGTGACCACGATCTCGGCTATTGCCTCGGTGAAAGCGAATTATTGGAGCGAGCACGGCCTGACGAGAGACGTTCGGCGCGGCGTTTTATTCGTTCACCGTGACCACGAGTCTCGGCTATTGCCTCGGTGAAAGCGAATTATTGGAGCGAGCACGGCCTGACGAGAGACGTTCGGGCGCCGTTTTATTCGTTCACCGTGACCACGATCTCGGCTATTGCCTCGGTGAAAGCGAATTATTGGAGAGAGCACGGCCTGACGAGAGACGTTCGGCGCCGTTTTATTCGTTTCACCGTGACCACGATCTCGGCTATTGCCTCGGTGAAAGCGAATTATTGGAGGAGAGCACGGCCTGACGAGAGACGTTCGGCGCCGTTTTATTCGTTCACCGTGACCACGATCTCGGCTATTGCCTCGGTGAAAGCGAATTATTGGAGAGAGCACGGCCTGACGAGAGACGTTTGGCGCCGTTTTATTCGTTCACCGTGACCAACGATCTCGGCTATTGCCTCGGTGAAAGCGAATTATTGGAGAGAGCACGGCCCTGACGAGAGACGTTCGCGCCCGTTTTTATTCGTTCACCGTGACCACGATCTCGGCCTATTGCCTCGGTTAAAGCGAATTATTGGAGAGAGCACGGCCTGACGAGAGACGTTCGGCGCCGTTTTATTCGTTCACCCGTGACCACGATCTCGGCTATTGCCTCGGTGAAAGCGAATTATTGGAGAGAGCACGGCCTGACGAGAGACGTTTGGCGCCGTTTCTATTCGTTCAACCGTGACCACGATCCTCGGCTATTGCCTCGGTGAAAGCGAATTATTGGAGAGAGCACGGCCTGACGAGAGACGTTTGGCGCCGTTTTATTCGTTCACCGTGACCACGATCTCGGCTATTGCCTCGGTGAAAGCGAATTATTGGAGAGAGCACGGCCTGACGAGAGACGTTCGGCGCCGTTTTTATTCGTTCACCGTGACCACGATCTCGGCTATTGCCTCGGTGAAAGCGAATTATTGGAGAGAGCACGGCCTGACGAGAGACGTTTGGCGCCGTTTTATTCGGTTCACACGTGACCCACGATCTCGGCTATTGCCTCGGTGAAAGCGAATTATTGGAGAGAGCACGGCCTGACGAGAGACGTTTGGCGCCGTTTTATTCGTTCACCGTGACCACGATCTCGGCTATTGCCTCGGGTGAAAGCGAATTATTGGAGAGAGCACGGCCTGACGAGAGACGTTCGGCGCCGTTTTATTCGTTCACCGTGACCACGATCTCGGCTATTGCCTCGGTGAAAGGCGAATTATTGGAGAGAGCACGGCCTGACGAGAGACGTTTGCGCCGTTTTATTCGTTCACCGTGACCACGATCTCGGCTATTGCCCTCGGTGAAAGCGAATTATTGGAGAGAGCACGGCCCTGACGAGCGAGACGTTCGGCGCCGTTTTATTCGTTCACCGTGACCACGATCTCGGCTATTGCCTCGGTGAAAGCGAATTATTGGAGAGAGCACGGCCTGACCAGAGACGTTCGGCGCGGTTTTATTCGTTCAACCGTGACCACGATCTCGGCTATTGCCTCGGTGAAAGCGAATTATTGGAGAGAGCACGGCCTGACGAGAGGACGTTTGGCGCCGTTTTATTCGTTCACCGTGACCACGATCTCGGCTTTTGCCTCGGTGAAAGCGAATTATTGGAGAGAGCACGGCCTGTACGAGAGACGTTTGGCGGCATTTTATTCGTTCACCGTGACCACGATCTCGGCTATTGCCTCGGTGAAAGCGAATTATTGGAGAGAGCACGGCATGACGAGAGACGTTCGGTGCGGTTTTATTCGTTCATTGCTGACCCCACGATCTCGGCTATTGCCTCGGTGAAAGCGAATTATTGGAGAGAGCACGGCCTGACGAGAGACGTTCGGCGCCGTTTTATTCGTTCACCGTGACCACGATCTCGGCTATTGCCTCGGTGAAAGCGAATTATTGGAGAGAGCACGGCCTGACGAGAGACGTTCGGCGCCGTTTTATTCGTTCACCGTGACCACGATCTCGGCTATTGCCTCGGTGAAAGCGAATTATTGGAGAGAGCACGGCCTGACGAGAGACGTTCGGCGCCGTTTTATTCGTTCACCGTGACCACCGATTCTCGGCTATTGCCTCGGTGAAAGCGAATTATTGGAGAGAGCACGGCCTGACGAGAGACGTTCGGCGCCGTTTTATTCGTTTCACACGTCACCACGATCTCGGCTATTGCCTCGGTGAAAGCGAATTATTGGAGAGAGGCACGGCCTGACGAGAGACGTTTTGGCGCCGTTTTTTATTCGTTCACCGTGACCACGATCTCGGCTATTGCCTCGGTGAAAGCGAATTATTGGAGAGAGAACGGCCTGACGAGAGACGTTTGGCGCCGTTTTATTCGTTCACCGTGACCACCGATCTCGGCTATTGCCTCGGTGAAAGCGAATTATTGGAGAGAGCACGGCCTGACGAGAGACGTTCGGCGCCGTTTTATTCGTTCACCGTGACCACGATCTCGGGCTATTGCCTCGGTGAAAGCGAATTATTGGAGAGAGCACGGCCTGACCGAGAGACGTTCGGCCGGCTCGGTTTTATTCGTTCACCGTGACCACGATCTCGGCTATTGCCTCGGTGAAAGCGAATTATTGGAGAGAGCACGGCCTGACGAGAGACGTTTGGGCGCCGTTTTAGTCGTTCAACCGTGACCACGATCTCGGCTATTGCCTCGGTGAAAGCGAATTATTGGAGAGAGCACGGCCTGACGAGAGACGTTCGGCGCGGTTTTATTCGTTCACCGCGACCACGATCTCGGCTATTGCCTCGGTGAAAGCGAATTATTGGAGAGAGCACGGCCTGACGATGGACGTTCGGCGCCGTTTTATTCGTTCACCGTGACCACGATCTCGGCTATTGCCTCGGTGAAAGCGAATTATTGGAGCGAGCACGGCCTGACGAGAGACGTTCGGCGCGGTTTTATTCGTTCACCGTGACCACGATCTCGGCTATTGCCTCGGTGAAAGCGAATTATTGGAGCGAGCACGGCCTGACGAGAGACGTTCGGCGCCGTTTTATTTCGTTCACCGTGACCACGATCTCGGCTATTGCCTCGGTGAAAGCGAATTATTGGAGAGAGCACGGCCTGACGAGAGACGTTCGGCGCCGTTTTATTCACCGTGACCCACGATCTCGGCTATTGCCTCGGTGAAAGCGAATTATTGGAGAGAGCACGGCCTGACGAGAGGACGTTCGGCGCCGTTTTATTCGTTCACCGTGACCACGATCTCGGCTATTGCCTCGGTGAAAGCGAATTATTGGAGAGAGCACGGCCTGACGAGAGACGTTTGGCGCCGTTTTATTCGTTCACCGTGACCACGATCTCGGCTATTGCCTCGGTGAAAGCGAATTATTGGAGAGAGCACGGCCTGACGAGAGACGTTCGGCGCCGTTTTATTCGTTCACCGTGACCACGATCTCGGCTATTGCCTCGGTTAAAGCGAATTATTGGAGAGAGCACGGCCTGACGAGAGACGTTCGGCGCCGTTTTATTCGTTCACCGTGACCACGATCTCGGCTATTGCCTCGGTGAAAGCGAATTATTGGAGAGAGCACGGCCTGACGAGAGACGTTTGGCGCCGTTTTATTCGTTCACCGTGACCACGATCTCGGCTATTGCCTCGGTGAAAGCGAATTATTGGAGAGAGCACGGCCTGACGAGAGACGTTCGGCGCCCGTTTTATTCGTTCACCGTGACCACGATCTCGGCTATTGCCTCGGTTAAAGCGAATTATTGGAGAGAGCACGGCCTGACGAGAGACGTTCGGCGCCGTTTTATTCGTTCACCGTGACCACGATCTCGGCTATTGCCTCGGTGAAAGCGAATTATTGGAGAGAGCACGGCCTGACGAGAGACGTTTGGCGCCGTTTTATTCGTT
Organism: Ixodes scapularis; assembly: GCF_016920785.2. NCBI lineage: Eukaryota > Metazoa > Arthropoda > Arachnida > Ixodida > Ixodidae > Ixodes > Ixodes scapularis. Next base: position 67,639 of record NW_024610408.1, on the reverse strand, counting down.
CACCGTGACCACGATCTCGGCTATTGCCTCGGTGAAAAGCGAATTATTGGAGAGAGCACGGCCTGACGAGAGACGTTTGGCGCCGTTTTATTCGTTCACCGTGACCACGATCTCGGCTATTGCCTCGGTGAAAGCGAATTATTGGAGAGAGCACGGCCTGACGAGAGACGTTCGGCGCCGTTTTATTCGTTCACCGTGACCACGATCTCGGCTATTGGCCTCGGTGAAAGCGAATTATTGGAGAGAGCACGGCCTGACGAGAGACGTTTGGCGCCGTTTTATTCGTTCACCGTGACCACGATCTCGGCTAATTGCCTCGGTGAAAGCGAATTATTGGAGAGAGCACGGCCTGACGAGAGACGTTTGGCGCCGTTTTTATTCGTTCACCGTGACCACGATCTCGGCTATTGCCTCGGTGAAAGCGAATTATTGGAGAGAGCACGGCCTGACGAGAGACGTTCGGCGCCGTGTTTTATTCGTTCACCGTGACCACGATCTCGGCTATTGCCTCGGTGAAAGCGAATTATTGGAGAGAGCACGGCCTGACGAGAGACGTTTGGCCGCCGTTTTATTCGTGTCACCGTGACCACGATCTCGGCTATTGCCTCGGTGAAAGCGAATTATTGGAGAGAGCACGGCCTGACGAGAGACGTTCGGCGCCGTTTTATTCGTTCACCGTGGACCACGATCTCGGCTATTGCCTCGGTGAAAGAGCGAATTATTGTGAGAGAGCACGGCCTGACCAGAGACGTTCGGCGCGGTTTTATTCGTTCACACGTGACCACGATCTCGGCTATTGCCTCGGTGAAAGCGAATTATTGGAGAGAGCACGGCCTGACGAGAGACGTTTGGCGCCGTTTTATTCGTTCACCGTGACCACGATCTCGGCTTTTGCCGTCGGTGAAAGCGAATTATTGGAGAGAGCACGGCCTGACGAGAGACGTTTGGCGGCATTTTATTCGTTCACACCGTGACCACGATCTCGGCTATTGCCTCGGTGAAAGCGAATTATTGGAGAGAGCACGGCATGACGAGAGACGTTCGGTGCGGTTTTATTCGTTCATCTGTGACCACGATCTCGGCTATTGCCTCGGGTGAAAGCGAATTATTTGGAGAGAGCACGGCCTGACGAGAGACGTTCGGCGCCGTTTTATTCGTTCACCGTGACCACGATCTCGGCTATTGCCTCGGTGAAAGCGAATTATTGGAGAGAGCACGGCCTGACGAGAGACGTTCGGCGCCGTTTTATTCGTTCACCGTGACCACGATCTCGGCTATTGCCTCGGTGAAAGCGAATTATTGGAGAGAGCACGGCCTGACGAGAGGACGTTCGGCGCCGTTTTATTCGTTCACCCGTGACCACGATCTCGGCTATTGCCTCGGTGAAAGCGAATTATTGGAGAGAGCACGGCCTGACGAGAGACGTTCGGCGCCGTTTTATTCGTTCACCGTCACCACGATCTCGGCTATTGCCTCGGTGAAAGCGAATTATTGGAGAGAGCACGGCCTGACGAGAGACGTTTGGCGCCGTTTTATTCGTTCACCGTGACCACGATCTCGGCTATTGCCTCGGTGAAAGCGAATTATTGGGAGAGATAACGGCCTGACGAGAGACGTTTGGCGCCGTTTTTATTCGTTCACCGTGACCACGATCTCGGCTATTGCCTCGTGAAAGGCGAATTATTGGAGAGAGCACGGCCCTGACGAGAGACGTTCGGCGCCGTTTTAATTCGTTCACCGTGACCACGATCTCGGCTATTGCCTCGGTGAAAGCGAATTATTGGAGAGAGCACGGCCTGACGAGAGACGTTCGGCGCGGTTTTATTCGTTCACCGTGACCACGATCTCGGCTATTGCCTCGGTGAAAGCGAATTATTGGAGAGAGCACGGCCTGACGAGAGACGTTTGGCCGCCGTTTTAGTCGTTCACCGTGACCACGATCTCGGCTATTGCCTCGGTGGAAAGCGAATTATTGGAGAGAGCACGGCCTGACGAGAGACGTTCGGCGCGGTTTTATTCGTTCACCGCGACCACGATCTCGGCTATTGCCTCGGTGAAAGCGAATTATTGGAGAGAGCACGGCCTGACGATGGACGTTCGGCGCCGTTTTATTCGTTCACCCGTGACCACGATCTCGGCTATTGCCTCGGTGAAAGCGAATTATTGGAGCGAGCACGGCCTGACGAGAGACGTTCGGCGCGGTTTTATTCGTTCACCGTGACCACGATCTCGGCTATTGCCTCGGTGAAAGCGAATTATTGGAGCGAGCACGGCCTGACGAGAGACGTTCGGCGCCGTTTTTATTCGTTCACCGTGACCACGATCTCGGCTATTGCCTCGGTGAAAGCGAATTATTGGAGAGAGCACGGCCTGACGAGAGACGTTCGGCGCCGTTTTATTCGTTCACCGTGACCACGATCTCGGCTATTGCCTCGGTGAAAGCGAATTATTGGAGAGAGCACGGCCTGACGAGAGACGTTCGGCGCCGTTTTTATTCGTTCACCGTGACCACGATCTCGGCTATTGCCTCGTGAAAGCGAATTATTGGAGAGAGCACGGCCTGACGAGAGACGTTTGGCGCCGTTTTATTCGTTCACCGTGACCACGATCTCGGCTATTGCCTCGGTGAAAGCGAATTATTGGAGAGAGCACGGCCTGACGAGAGACGTTCGGCGCCGTTTTATTCGTTCACCGTGACCACGATCTCGGCTATTGCCTCGGTTAAAGCGAATTATTGGAGAGAGCACGGCCTGACGAGAGACGTTCGGCGCGGTTTTATTCGTTCACCGCGACCACGATCTCGGCTATTGCCCTCGGTGAAAGCGAATTATTGGAGAGAGCACGGCCTGACGATGGACGTTCGGCGCCGTTTTATTCGTTCACCGTGACCACGATCTCGGCTATTGCCTCGGTGAAAGCGAATTATTGGAGCGAGCACGGCCTGACGAGAGACGTTCGGCGCGGTTTTATTCGTTCACCGTGACCACGATCTCGGCTATTGCCTCGGTGAAAGCGAATTATTGGAGCGAGCACGGCCTGACGAGAGACGTTCGGCGCCGTTTTATTCGTTCAACGTGACCACGATCTCGGCTATTGCCCTCGGTGAAAGCGAATTATTTGAGAGAGGCACGGCCTGACGAGAGACGTTCGGCGCCGTTTTATTCGTTCACCGTGACCCACGATCTCGGCTATTGCCTCGGTGAAAGCGAATTATTGGAGAGAGCACGGCCTGACGAGAGACGTTCGGCGCCGTTTTATTCGTTCACCGTGACCACGATCTCGGCTATTGCCTCGGTGAAAGCGAATTTATTGGAGAGAGCACGGCCTGACGAGAGACGTTTGGCGCCGTTTTAATTCGTTCACCGTGACCACGATCTCGGCTATTGCCTCGGTGAAAGCGAATTATTGGAGAGAGCACGGCCTGACGAGAGACGTTCGGCGCCGATTTTATTCGTTCACCGTGACCACGATCTCGGCTATTGCCTCGGTCTTAAAGCGAATTATTGGAGAGAGCACGGCCTGACGAGAGACGTTCGGCCGGCCGTTTTATTCGTTCACCGTGACCACGATCTCGGCGTATTGCCTCGGTGAAAGCGAATTATTGGAGAGAGCACGGCCTGACGAGAGACGTTTGGCGCCGTTTTATTCGTTCACCGTGACCACGATCTCGGCTATTGCCTCGGTGAAAGCGAATTATTGGAGAGAGCACGGCCTGACGAGAGACGTTCGGCGCCGTTTTATTCGTTCACCGTGACCACGATCTCGGCTATTGCCTCGGTGAAAGCGAATTATTGGAGAGAGCACCGGCCTGACGAGAGACGTTTGGCGCCGTTTTTATTCGTTCACCCGTGACCACGATCTCGGCCTATTGCCCTCGGTGAAAAGCGAATTATTGGAGAGAGCACGGCCTGAACGAGAGACGTTCGGCGCCGTTTTATTCGTTCACCGTGACCACGATCTCGGCTATTGCCTCGGTGAAAGCGAATTATTGGAGAGAGCACGGCCTGACGAGAGACGTTTGGCGCCGTTTTATTCGTTCACCGTGACCACGATCTCGGCTATTGCCTCGGTGAAAGCCGAATTATTGGAGAGAGCACGGCCTGACGAGAGACGTTCGGCGCCGTTTTATTCGTTCACCCGTGACCACGATCTCGGCTATTGCCTCGGTGAAAGCGAATTATTGGAGAGAGCACGGCCTGACCAGAGACGTTCGGCGCGGTTTTATTCGTTCACCGTGACCACGATCTCGGCTATTGCCTCGGTGAAAGCGAATTATTGGAGAGAGCACGGCCTGACGAGAGACGTTTGGCGCCGTTTTATTCGTTCACCGTGACCACGATCTCGGCTATTGCCTCGGTGAAAGCGAATTATTGGAGAGAGCACGGCCTGACGAGAGACGTTTGGCGGCATTTTATTCGTTCACCGTGACCACGATCTCGGCTATTGCCTCGGTGAAAGCGAATTATTGGAGAGAGCACGGCATGACGAGAGACGTTCGGTGCGGTTTTATTCGTTCATTGTGACCACGATCTCGGCTATTGCCTCGGTGAAAGCGAATTATTGGAGAGAGCACGGCCTGACGAGAGACGTTCGGCGCCGTTTTATTCGTTCACCGTGACCACGATCTCGGCTATTGCCTCGGTGAAAGCGAATTATTGGAGAGAGCCACGGCCTGACGAGAGGACGTTCGGCGCCGTTTTATTTCGTTCACCGTGACCCACGATCTCGGCTATTGCCTCGGTGAAAGCGAATTATTGGAGAGAGCACGGCCTGACGAGAGACGTTCGGCGCCGTTTTATTCGTTCACCGTGACCACGATCTCGGGCTATTGCCTCGGTGAAAGCGAATTATTGGAGAGAGCACGGCCTGACGAGAGACGTTCGGCGCCGTTTTATTCGTTCACCGTCACCACGATCTCGGCTATTGCCTCGGTGAAAGCGAATTATTGGAGAGAGCACGGCCTGACGAGAGACGTTTGGCGCCGTTTTATTCGTTCACCGTGACCACGATCTCGGCTATTGCCTCGGTGAAAGCGAATTATTGGAGAGAGAACGGCCTGACGAGAGACGTTTGGCGCCGTTTTTATTCGTTCACCGTGACCACGATCTCGGCTATTGCCTCGGTGAAAGCGAATTACTGGAGAGAGCACGGCCTGACGAGAGACGTTCGGCGCCGTTTTATTCGTTCACCGTGACCACGATCTCGGCTATTGCCTCGGTGAAAGCGAATTATTGGAGAGAGCACGGCCTGACGAGAGACGTTCGGCGCGGTTTTATTCGTTCACCGTGACCAACGATCTCGGGCTATTGCCTCGGTGAAAGCGAATTATTGGAGAGAGCACGGCCTGACGAGAGACGTTTGGCGCCGTTTTAGTCGTTCACCGTGACCACGATCTCGGCTATTGCCTCGGTGAAAGCGAATTATTGGAGAGAGCACGGCCTGACGAGAGACGTTCGGCGCGGTTTTATTCGTTCACCGCGACCACGATCTCGGCTATTGCCTCGGTGAAAGCGAATTATTGGAGAGAGCACGGCCTGACGATGGACGTTCGGCGCCGTTTTATTCGTTCACCGTGACCACGATCTCGGCTATTGCCTCGGTGAAAGCGAATTATTGGAGAGAGCACGGCCTGACGAGAGACGTTCGGCGCCGTTTTATTCGTTCACCGTGACCACGATCTCGGCTATTGCCTCGGTGAAAGCGAATTATTGGAGAGAGCACGGCCTGACGAGAGACGTTCGCCGCGGTTTTATTCGTTCACCGTGACTACGATCTCGGCTATTGCCTCGGTGAAAGCGAATTATTGGAGAGAGCACGGCCTGACGAGAGACGTTCGGCGCCGTTTTATTCGTTCACCGTGACCACGATCTCGGCTATTGCCTCGGTGAAAGCGAATTATTGGAGAGAGCACGGCCTGACGAGAGACGTTCGGCGCGGTTTTATTCGTTCACCGTGACCACGATCTCGGCTATTGCCTCGGTGAAAGCGAATTATTGGAGAGAGCACGGCATGACGAGAGACGCTCGGCGTTGTTTTATTCGTTCACCGTGACCACGATCTCGGCTATTGCCTCGGTGAAAGCGAATTATTGGAGAGAGCACGGCCTGACGAGGGACGTTCGGCGCCGTTTTAATTCGTTCACCGTGACCACGATCTCGGCTATTGCCTCGGTGAAAGCGAATTATTGGAGAGAGCACGGCCTGACGAGAGACGTTTGGCGCCGTTTTATTCGTTCACCGTGACCACGATCTCGGCTATTGCCTCGGTGAAAGCGAATTATTGGAGCGAGCACGGCCTGACGAGAGACGTTCGGCGCGGTTTTATTCGTTCACCGTGACCACGATCTCGGCTATTGCCTCGGTGAAAGCGAATTATTGGAGAGAGCACGGCCTGACGAGAGACGTTCGCCGCGGTTTTATTCGTTCACCGTGACTACGATCTCGGCTATTGCCTCGGTGAAAGCGAATTATTGGAGAGAGCACGGCCTGACGAGAGACGTTCGGCGCCGTTTTATTCGTTCACCGTGACCACGATCTCGGCTATTGCCTCGGTGAAAGCGAATTATTGGAGAGAGCACGGCCTGACGAGAGACGTTCGGCGCGGTTTTATTCGTTCACCGTGACCACGATCTCGGCTATTGCCTCGGTGAAAGCGAATTATTGGAGAGAGCACGGCATGACGAGAGACGCTCGGCGTTGTTTTATTCGTTCACCGTGACCACGATCTCGGCTATTGCCTCGGTGAAAGCGAATTATTGGAGAGAGCACGGCCTGACGAGGGACGTTCGGCGCCGTTTTATTCGTTCACCGTGACCACGATCTCGGCTATTGCCTCGGTGAAAGCGAATTATTGGAGAGAGCACGGCCTGACGAGAGACGTTTGGCGCCGTTTTATTCGTTCACCGTGACCACGATCTCGGCTATTGCCTCGGTGAAAGCGAATTATTGGAGCGAGCACGGCCTGACGAGAGACGTTCGGCGCGGTTTTATTCGTTCACCGTGACCACGATCTCGGCTATTGCCTCGGTGAAAGCGAATTATTGGAGAGAGCACGGCCTGACGAGAGACGTTTGGCGCGGTTTTATTCGTTCACCGTGACCACGATCTCGGCTATTGCCTCGGTGAAATCGAATTATTGGAGCGAGCACGGCCTGACGAGAGACGTTCGGCGCGGTTTTATTCGTTCACCGTGACCACGATCTCGGCTATTGCCTCGGTGAAAGCGAATTATTGGAGCGAGCACGGCCTGACGAGAGACGTTCGGCGCCGTTTTATTCGTTCACCGTGACCACGATCTCGGCTATTGCCTCGGTGAAAGCGAATTATTGGAGAGAGCACGGCCTGACGAGAGACGTTCGGCGCCGTTTTATTCGTTCACCGTGACCACGATCTCGGCTATTGCCTCGGTGAAAGCGAATTATTGGAGAGAGCACGGCCTGACGAGAGACGTTTGGCGCCGTTTTATTCGTTCACCGTGACCACGATCTCGGCTATTGCCTCGGTGAAAGCGAATTATTGGAGAGAGCACGGCCTGACGAGAGACGTTCGGCGCCGTTTTATTCGTTCACCGTGACCACGATCTCGGCTATTGCCTCGGTGAAAGCGAATTATTGGAGAGAGCACGGCCTGACGAGAGACGTTTGGCGCCGTTTTATTCGTTCACCGTGACCACGATCTCGGCTATTGCCTCGGTGAAAGCGAATTATTGGAGAGAGCACGGCCTGACGAGAGACGTTCGGCGCCGTTTTATTCGTTCACCGTGACCACGATCTCGGCTATTGCCTCGGTGAAAGCGAATTATTGGAGAGAGCACGGCCTGACGAGAGACGTTTGGCGCCGTTTTATTCGTTCACCGTGACCACGATCTCGGCTATTGCCTCGGTGAAAGCGAATTATTGGAGAGAGCACGGCCTGACGAGAGACGTTCGGCGCCGTTTTATTCGTTCACCGTGACCACGATCTCGGCTATTGCCTCGGTGAAAGCGAATTATTGGAGAGAGCACGGCCTGACCAGAGACGTTCGGCGCGGTTTTATTCGTTCACCGTGACCACGATCTCGGCTATTGCCTCGGTGAAAGCGAATTATTGGAGAGAGCACGGCCTGACGAGAGACGTTTGGCGCCATTTTATTCGTTCACCGTGACCACGATCTCGGCTATTGCCTCGGTGAAAGCGAATTATTGGAGAGAGCACGGCATGACGAGAGACGTTCGGTGCGGTTTTATTCGTTCATTGTGACCACGATCTCGGCTATTGCCTCGGTGAAAGCGAATTATTGGAGAGAGCACGGCCTGACGAGAGACGTTTGGCGCCGTTTTATTCGTTCACATTTACCACGATCTCGGCTATTGCCTCGGTGAAAGCGAATTATTGGAGAGAGCACGGCCTGACGAGAGACGTTTGGCGCCGTTTTATTCGTTCACCGTGACCACGATCTCGGCTATTGCCTCGGTGAAAGCGAATTATTGGAGAGAGCACGGCCTGACGAGAGACGTTTGGCGCCGTTTTATTCGTTCACCGTGACCACGATCTCGGCTATTGCCTCGGTGAAAGCGAATTATTGGAGAGAGCACGGCCTGACGAGAGACGTTCGGCGCCGTTTTATTCGTTCACCGTGACCACGATCTCGGCTATTGCCTCGGTGAAAGCGAATTATTGGAGAGAGCACGGCCTGACGAGAGATGTTCGGCGCCGTTTTATTCGTTCACCGTGACCACGATCTCGGCTATTGCCTCGGTGAAAGCGAATTATTGGAGAGAGCGCGGCCTGACGAGAGACGTTCGGCGCCGTTTTATTCGTTCACCGTGACCACGATCTCGGCTATTGCCTCGGTGAAAGCGAATTATTGGAGAGAGCACGGCCTGACGAGAGACGTTCGGCGCCGTTTTATTCGTTCACCGTGAGCACGATCTCGGCTATTGCCTCGGTGAAAGCGAATTATTGGAGAGAGCACGGCCTGACGAGAGACGTTCGGCGCCGTTTTATTCGTTCACCGTGACCACGATCTCGGCTATTGCCTCGGTGAAAGCGAATTATTGGAGAGAGCACTGCCTGACGAGAGATGTTCGGCGCCGTTTTATTCGTTCACCGTGACCACGATCTCGGCTATTGCCTCGGTGAAAGCGAATTATTGGAGAGAGCACGGCCTGACGAGAGACGTTCGGCGCCGTTTTATTCGTTCACCGTGACCACGATCTCGGCTATTGCCTCGGTGAAAGCGAATTATTAGAGAGAGCACGGCCTGACGAGAGACGTTCGGCGCCGTTTTATTCGTTCACCGTGACCACGATCTCGGCTATTGCCTCGGTGAAAGCGAATTATTGGAGAGAGCACGGCCTGACGAGAAACGTTCGGCGCCGTTTTATTCGTTCACCGTGACCACGATCTCGGCTATTGCCTCGGTGAAAGCGAATTATTGGAGAGAGCACGGCCTGACGAGAGACGTTCGGCGCCGTTTTATTCGTTCACCGTGACCACGATCTCGGCTATTGCCTCGGTGAAAGCGCATTATTGGAGAGAGCACGGCCTGACGAGAGACGTTTGGCGCCGTTTTATTCGTTCACCGTGACCACGATCTCGGCTATTGCCTCGGTGAAAGCGAATTATTGGAGAGAGCACGGCCTGACGAGAGACGTTTGGCGCGGTTTTATTCGTTCACCGTGACCACGATCTCGGCTATTGCCTCGGTGAAAGCGAATTATTGGAGAGAGCACGGCCTGACGAGAGACGTTCGGCGCCGTTTTATTCGTTCACCGTGACCACGATCTCGGCTATTGCCTCGGTGAAAGCGAATTATTGGAGAGAGCACGGCCTGACGAGAGACGTTTGGCGCGGTTTTATTCGTTCACCGTGACCACGATCTCGGCTATTGCCTCGGTGAAAGCGAATTATTGGAGAGAGCACGGCCTGACGAGAGACGTTCGGCGCCGTTTTATTCGTTCACCGTGACCACGATCTCGGCTATTGCCTCGGTGAAAGCGAATTATTGGAGAGAGCACGGCCTGACGAGAGACGTTCGGCGCCGTTTTATTCGTTCACCGTGACCACGATCTTGGCTATTGCCTCGGTGAAAGCGAATTATTGGAGAGAGCATGGCCTGACGAGAGACGTTTTTCGCCGTTTTATTCGTTCACCGTGACCACGATCTCGGCTATTGCCTCGGTGAAAGTGAATTATTGGAGAGAGCACGGCCTGACGAGAGACGTTTGGCGCGGTTTTATTCGTTCACCGTGACCACGACCTCGGCTATTGCCTCGGTGAAAGCGAATTATTGGAGAGAGCACGGCCTGACGAGAGACGTTCGGCGCCGTTTGATTCGTTCACCGTGACCACGATCTCGGCTATTGCCTCGGTGAAAGCGAATTATTGGAGAGAGCACGGCCTGACGAGAGACGTTTGGCGCCGTTTTATTTGTTCACCGTGACCACGATCTCGGCTATTGCCTCGGTGAAAGCGAATTATTGGAGAGAGCACGGCCTGACGAGAGACGTTCGGCGCCGTTTTATTCGTTCACCGTGACCACGATCTCGGCTATTGCCTCGGTGAAAGCGAATTATTGGAGCGAGCACGGCCTGACGAGAGACGTTCGGCGCCGTTTTATTCGTTCACTGTGACCACGATCTCGGCTATTGCCTCGGTGAAAGCGAATTATTGGAGAGAGCACGGCCTGACGAGAGATGTTCGGCGCCGTTTTATTCGTTCACCGTGACCACGATCTCGGCTATTGCCTCGGTGAAAGCGAATTATTGGAGAGAGCACGGCCTGACGAGAGACGTTCGGCGCCGTTTTATTCGTTCACCGTGACCACGATCTCGGCTATTGCCTCGGTGAAAGCGAATTATTGGAGAGAGCACGGCCTGACGAGAGACGTTCGGCGCCGTTTTATTCGTTCACCGTGACCACGATCTCGGCTATTGCCTCGGTGAAAGCGAATTATTGGAGAGAGCACGGCCTGACGAGAGACGTTTGGCGCCGTTTTATTCGTTCACCGTGACCACGATCTCGGCTATTGCCTCGGTGAAAGCGAATTATTGGAGAGAGCACGGCCTGACGAGAGACGTTCGGCGCCGTTTTATTCGTTCACCGTGACCACGATCTCGGCTATTGCCTCGGTGAAAGCGAATTATTGGAGAGAGCACGGCCTGACGAGAGACGTTCGGCGCCGTTTTATTCGTTCACCGTGACCACGATCTCGGCTATTGCCTCGGTGAAAGCGAATTATTGGAGAGAGCACGGCCTGACGAGAGACGTTCGGCGCCGTTTTATTCGTTCACCGTGACCACGATCTCGGCTATTGCCTCGGTGAAAGCGAATTATTGGAGCGAGCACGGCCTGACGAGACACGTTCGGCGCCGTTTTATTCGTTCACCGTGACCACGATCTCGGCTATTGCGTCGGTGAAAGCGAATTATTGGAGAGAGCACGGCCTGACGAGAGACGTTTGGCGCCGTTTTATTCGTTCACCGTGACCACGATCTCGGCTATTGCCTCGGTGAAAGCGAATTATTGGAGAGAGCACGGCCTGACGAGAGACGTTCGGCGCCGTTTTATTCGTTCACCGTGACCACGATCTCGGCTATTGCCTCGGTGAAAGCGAATTATTGGAGCGAGCACGGCCTGACGAGAGACGTTCGGCGCCGTTTTATTCGTTCACCGTGACCACGATCTCGGCTATTGCCTCGGTGAAAGCGAATTATTGGAGAGAGCACGGCCTGACGAGAGACGTTCGGCGCCGTTTTATTCGTTCACCGTGACCACGATCTCGGCTATTGCCTCGGTGAAAGCGAATTACTGGAGAGAGCACGGCCTGACGAGAGACGTTCGGCGCCGTTTTATTCGTTCACCGTGACCACGATCTCGGCTATTGCCTCGGTGAAAGCGAATTATTGGAGCGAGCACGGCCTGACGAGAGACGTTCGGCGCCGTTTTATTCGTTCACCGTGACCACGATCTCGGCTATTGCCTCGGTGAAAGCGAATTATTGGAGAGAGCACGGCCTGACGAGAGACGTTTGGCGCCGTTTTATTCGTTCACATTTACCACGATCTCGGCTATTGCCTCGGTGAAAGCGAATTATTGGAGAGAGCACGGCCTGACGAGAGACGTTTGGCGCCGTTTTATTCGTTCACCGTGACCACGATCTCGGCTATTGCCTCGGTGAAAGCAAATTATTGGAGAGAGCACGGCCTGACGAGAGACGTTTGGCGCCGTTTTATTCGTTCACCGTGACCACGATCTCGGCTATTGCCTCGGTGAAAGCGAATTATTGGAGAGAGCACGGCCTGACGAGAGACGTTCGGCGCCGTTTTATTCGTTCACCGTGACCACGATCTCGGCTATTGCCTCGGTGAAAGCGAATTATTGGAGAGAGCACGGCCTGACGAGAGATGTTCGGCGCCGTTTTATTCGTTCACCGTGACCACGATCTCGGCTATTGCCTCGGTGAAAGCGAATTATTGGAGAGAGCGCGGCCTGACGAGAGACGTTCGGCGCCGTTTTATTCGTTCACCGTGACCACGATCTCGGCTATTGCCTCGGTGAAAGCGAATTATTGGAGAGAGCACGGCCTGACGAGAGACGTTCGGCGCCGTTTTATTCGTTCACCGTGAGCACGATCTCGGCTATTGCCTCGGTGAAAGCGAATTATTGGAGAGAGCACGGCCTGACGAGAGACGTTCGGCGCCGTTTTATTCGTTCACCGTGACCACGATCTCGGCTATTGCCTCGGTGAAAGCGAATTATTGGAGAGAGCACTGCCTGACGAGAGATGTTCGGCGCCGTTTTATTCGTTCACCGTGACCACGATCTCGGCTATTGCCTCGGTGAAAGCGAATTATTGGAGAGAGCACGGCCTGACGAGAGACGTTCGGCGCCGTTTTATTCGTTCACCGTGACCACGATCTCGGCTATTGCCTCGGTGAAAGCGAATTATTAGAGAGAGCACGGCCTGACGAGAGACGTTCGGCGCCGTTTTATTCGTTCACCGTGACCACGATCTCGGCTATTGCCTCGGTGAAAGCGAATTATTGGAGAGAGCACGGCCTGACGAGAAACGTTCGGCGCCGTTTTATTCGTTCACCGTGACCACGATCTCGGCTATTGCCTCGGTGAAAGCGAATTATTGGAGAGAGCACGGCCTGACGAGAGACGTTCGGCGCCGTTTTATTCGTTCACCGTGACCACGATCTCGGCTATTGCCTCGGTGAAAGCGCATTATTGGAGAGAGCACGGCCTGACGAGAGACGTTTGGCGCCGTTTTATTCGTTCACCGTGACCACGATCTCGGCTATTGCCTCGGTGAAAGCGAATTATTGGAGAGAGCACGGCCTGACGAGAGACGTTTGGCGCGGTTTTATTCGTTCACCGTGACCACGATCTCGGCTATTGCCTCGGTGAAAGCGAATTATTGGAGAGAGCACGGCCTGACGAGAGACGTTCGGCGCCGTTTTATTCGTTCACCGTGACCACGATCTCGGCTATTGCCTCGGTGAAAGCGAATTATTGGAGAGAGCACGGCCTGACGAGAGACGTTTGGCGCGGTTTTATTCGTTCACCGTGACCACGATCTCGGCTATTGCCTCGGTGAAAGCGAATTATTGGAGAGAGCACGGCCTGACGAGAGACGTTCGGCGCCGTTTTATTCGTTCACCGTGACCACGATCTCGGCTATTGCCTCGGTGAAAGCGAATTATTGGAGAGAGCACGGCCTGACGAGAGACGTTCGGCGCCGTTTTATTCGTTCACCGTGACCACGATCTTGGCTATTGCCTCGGTGAAAGCGAATTATTGGAGAGAGCATGGCCTGACGAGAGACGTTTTTCGCCGTTTTATTCGTTCACCGTGACCACGATCTCAGCTATTGCCTCGGTGAAAGCGAATTATTGGAGAGAGCACGGCCTGACGAGAGACGTTTGGCGCGGTTTTATTCGTTCACCGTGACCACGACCTCGGCTATTGCCTCGGTGAAAGCGAATTATTGGAGAGAGCACGGCCTGACGAGAGACGTTCGGCGCCGTTTGATTCGTTCACCGTGACCACGATCTCGGCTATTGCCTCGGTGAAAGCGAATTATTGGAGAGAGCACGGCCTGACGAGAGACGTTTGGCGCCGTTTTATTTGTTCACCGTGACCACGATCTCGGGTATTGCCTCGGTGAAAGCGAATTATTGGAGAGAGCACGGCCTGACGAGAGACGTTCGGCGCCGTTTTATTCGTTCACCGTGACCACGATCTCGGCTATTGCCTCGGTGAAAGCGAATTATTGGAGCGAGCACGGCCTGACGAGAGACGTTCGGCGCCGTTTTATTCGTTCACTGTGACCACGATCTCGGCTATTGCCTCGGTGAAAGCGAATTATTGGAGAGAGCACGGCCTGACGAGAGATGTTCGGCGCCGTTTTATTCGTTCACCGTGACCACGATCTCGGCTATTGCCTCGGTGAAAGCGAATTATTGGAGAGAGCACGGCCTGACGAGAGACGTTCGGCGCCGTTTTATTCGTTCACCGTGGCCACGATCTCGGCTATTGCCTCGGTGAAAGCGAATTATTGGAGAGAGCACGGCCTGACGAGAGACGTTCGGCGCCGTTTTATTCGTTCACCGTGACCACGATCTCGGCTATTGCCTCGGTGAAAGCGAATTATTGGAGAGAGCACGGCCTGACGAGAGACGTTTGGCGCCGTTTTATTCGTTCACCGTGACCACGATCTCGGCTATTGCCTCGGTGAAAGCGAATTATTGGAGAGAGCACGGCCTGACGAGAGACGTTCGGCGCCGTTTTATTCGTTCACCGTGACCACGATCTCGGCTATTGCCTCGGTGAAAGCGAATTATTGGAGAGAGCACGGCCTGACGAGAGACGTTCGGCGCCGTTTTATTCGTTCACCGTGACCACGATCTCGGCTATTGCCTCGGTGAAAGCGAATTATTGGAGAGAGCACGGCCTGACGAGAGACGTTCGGCGCCGTTTTATTCGTTCACCGTGACCACGATCTCGGCTATTGCCTCGGTGAAAGCGAATTATTGGAGCGAGCACGGCCTGACGAGACACGTTCGGCGCCGTTTTATTCGTTCACCGTGACCACGATCTCGGCTATTGCGTCGGTGAAAGCGAATTATTGGAGAGAGCACGGCCTGACGAGAGACGTTTGGCGCCGTTTTATTCGTTCACCGTGACCACGATCTCGGCTATTGCCTCGGTGAAAGCGAATTATTGGAGAGAGCACGGCCTGACGAGAGACGTTCGGCGCCGTTTTATTCGTTCACCGTGACCACGATCTCGGCTATTGCCTCGGTGAAAGCGAATTATTGGAGCGAGCACGGCCTGACGAGAGACGTTCGGCGCCGTTTTATTCGTTCACCGTGACCACGATCTCGGCTATTGCCTCGGTGAAAGCGAATTATTGGAGAGAGCACGGCCTGACGAGAGACGTTCGGCGCCGTTTTATTCGTTCACCGTGACCACGATCTCGGCTATTGCCTCGGTGAAAGCGAATTACTGGAGAGAGCACGGCCTGACGAGAGACGTTCGGCGCCGTTTTATTCGTTCACCGTGACCACGATCTCGGCTATTGCCTCGGTGAAAGCGAATTATTGGAGCGAGCACGGCCTGACGAGAGACGTTCGGCGCCGTTTTATTCGTTCACCGTGACCACGATCTCGGCTATTGCCTCGGTGAAAGCGAATTATTGGAGAGAGCACGGCCTGACGAGAGACGTTCGGCGCCGTTTTATTCGTTCACCGTGACCACGATCTCGGCTATTGCCTCGGTGAAAGCGAATTATTGGAGAGAGCACGGCCTGACGAGAGACGTTCGGCGCCGTTTTATTCGTTCACCGTGACCGCGATCTCGGCTATTGCCTCGGTGAAAGCGAATTATTGGAGCGAGCACGGCCTGACGAGAGACGTTCGGCGCCGTTTTATTCGTTCACCGTGACCACGATCTCGGCTATTGCCTCGGTGAAAGCGAATTATTGGAGAGAGCACGGCCTGACGAGAGACGTTCGTCGCCGTTTTATTCGTTCACCGTGACCACGATCTCGGCTATTGCCTCGGTGAAAGCGAATTATTGGAGAGAGCACGGCCTGACGAGAGACGTTCGGCGCCGTTTTATTCGTTCACCGTGACCACGATCTCGGCTATTGCCTCGGTGAAAGCGAATTATTGGAGAGAGCACGGCCTGACGAGAGACGTTCGGCGCCATTTTATTCGTTCACCGTGACCACGATCTCGGCTATTGCCTCGGTGAAAGCGAATTATTGGAGCGAGCACGGCCTGACGAGAGACGTTCGGCGCCGTTTTATTCGTTCACCGTGACCAGGATCTCGGCTATTGCCTCGGTGAAAGCGAATTATTGGAGAGAGCACGGCCTGAAGAGAGACGTTCGGCGCCGTTTTATTCGTTCACCGTGACCACGATCTCGGCTATTGCCTCGGTGAAAGCGAATTATTGGAGAGAGCACGGCCTGACGAGAGACGTTCGGCGCCGTTTTATTCGTTCACCGTGACCACGATCTCGGCTATTGCCTCGGTGAAAGCGAATTATTGGAGCGAGCACGGCCTGACGAGAGACGTTCGGCGCCGTTTTATTCGTTCACCGTGACCACGATCTCGGCTATTGCCTCGGTGAAAGCGAATTATTGGAGAGAGCACGGCCTGACGAGAGACGTTCGTCGCCGTTTTATTCGTTCACCGTGACCACGATCTCGGCTATTGCCTCGGTGAAAGCGAATTATTGGAGAGAGCACGGCCTGACGAGAGACGTTCGGCGCCGTTTTATTCGTTCACCGTGACCACGATCTCGGCTATTGCCTCGGTGAAAGCGAATTATTGGAGAGAGCACGGCCTGACGAGAGACGTTCGGCGCCGTTTTATTCGTTCACCGTGACCACGATCTCGGCTATTTCCTCGGTGAAAGCGAATTATTGGAGCGAGCACGGCCTGACGAGAGACGTTCGGCGCCGTTTTATTCGTTCACCGTGACCACGATCTCGGCTATTGCCTCGGTGAAAGCGAATTATTGGAGAGAGCACGGCCTGACGAGAGACGTTCGTCGCCGTTTTATTCGTTCACCGTGACCACGATCTCGGCTATTGCCTCGGTGAAAGCGAATTATTGGAGCGAGCACGGCCTGACGAGAGACGTTCGGCGCCGTTTTATTCGTTCACCGTGACCACGATCTCGGCTATTGCCTCGGTGAAAGCGAATTATTGGAGAGAGCACGGCCTGACGAGAGACGTTCGGCGCCGTATTATTCGTTCACCGTGACCACGATCTCGGCCATTGCCTCGGTGAAAGCGAATTATTGGAGAGAGCACGGCCTGACGAGAGACGTTCGGCGCCATTTTATTCGTTCACCGTGACCACGATCTCGGCTATTGCCTCGGTGAAAGCGAATTATTGGAGAGAGCACGGCCTGACGAGAGACGTTCGGCGCCGTTTTATTCGTTCACGGTGACCACGATCTCGGCTATTGCCTCGGTGAAAGCGAATTATTGGAGAGAGCACGGCCTGACGAGAGACGTTCGGCGCCGTTTTATTCGTTCACCGTGACCACGATCTCGGCTATTGCCTCGGTGAAAGCGAATTATTGGAGCGAGAACGGCCTGACGAGAGACGTTCGGCGCCGTTTTATTCGTTCACCGTGACCACGATCTCGGCTATTGCCTCGGTGAAAGCGAATTATTGGAGAGAGCACGGCCTGACGAGAGACGTTCGGCGCCGTTTTATTCGTTCACCGTGACCACGATCTCGGCTATGGCCTCGGTGAAAGCGAATTATTGGAGCGAGCACGGCCTGACGAGAGACGTTCGGCGTCGTTTTATTTGTTCACCGTGACCACGATCTCGGCTATTGCCTCGGTGAAAGCGAATTATTGGAGAGAGCACGGCCTGACGAGAGACGTTCCGCGCCGTTTTATTCGTTCACCGTGACCACGATCTCGGCTATTGCCTCGGTGAAAGCGAATTATTGGAGAGAGCACGGCCTGACGAGAGACGTTCGGCGCCGTTTTATTCGTTCACCGTGACCACGATCTCGGCTATTGCCTCGGTGAAAGCGAAATATTGGAGAGAGCACGGCCTGACGAGAGACGTTCGGCGCCGTTTCATTCGTTCACCGTGACCACGATCTCGGCTATTGCCTCGGTGAAAGCGAATTATTGGAGCGAGCACGGCCTGACGAGAGACGGTTGGCGCCGTTTTATTCGTTCACCGTGACCACGATCTCGGCTATTGCCTCGGTGAAAGCGAATTATTGGAGAGAGCACGGCCTGACGAGAGACGTCCGGCGCCGTTTTATTCGTTTAACGTGACCACGATCTCGGCTATTGCCTCGATGGAAGCGAATTATTGGAGAGAGCACGGCCTGACGAGAGACGTTCGGCGCCGTTTTATTCGTTCACCGTGACCACGATCTCGGCTATTGCCTCGGTGAAAGCGAATTATTGGAGAGAGCACGGCCTGACGAGAGACGTTCGGCGCCGTTTTATTCGTTCACCGTGACCACGATCTCGGCTATTGCCTCGGTGAAAGCGAATTATTGGAGAGAGCACGGCCTGACGAGAGACGTTCGGCGCTGTTTTATTCGTTCACCGTGACCACGATCTCGGCTATTGCCTCGGTGAAAGCGAATTATTGGAGCGAGCACGGCCTGACGAGAGACGTTTGGCGCCGTTTTATTCGTTCACCGTGACCACGATCTCGGCTATTGCCTCGGTGAAAGCGAATTATTGGAGAGAGCACGGCCTGACGAGAGACGTTCGGCGCCGTTTTATTCGTTCACCGTGACCACGATCTCGGCTATTGCCTCGGTGAAAGCGAATTATTGGAGAGAGCACGGCCTGACGAGAGACGTTCGGCGCCGTTTTATTCGTTCACCGTGACCACGATCTCGGCTATTGCCTCGGTGAAAGCGAATTATTGAAGCGAGCACGGCCTGACGAGAGACGTTTGGTGCCGTTTTATTCGTTCACCGTGACCACGATCTTGGCTATTGCCTCGGTGAAAGCGAATTATTGGAGAGAGCACGGCCTGACGAGAGACGTTTGGCGCGGTTTTATTCGTTCACCGTGACCACGATCTCGGCTATTGCCTCGGTGAAAGCGAATTATTGGAGAGAGCACGGCCTGACGAGAGACGTTCGGCGCCGTTTTATTCGTTCACCGTGACCACGATCTCGGCTATTGCCTCGGTGAAAGCGAATTATTGGAGAGAGCACGGCCTGACGAGAGACGTTTGGCGCTGTTTTATTCGTTCACCGTGACCACGATCTCGGCTATTGCCTCGGTGAAAGCGAATTATTGGAGAGAGCATGGCCTGACGAGAGACGTTCGGCGCCGTTTTATTCGTTCACCGTGACCACGATCTCGGCTATTGCCTCGGTGAAAGCGAATTATTGGAGCGAGCACGGCCTGACGAGAGACGTTTGGCGCCGTTTTATTCGATAACCGTGACCACGATCTCGGCTATTGCCTCGGTGAAAGCGAATTATTGGAGAGAGCACGGCCTGACGAGAGACGTTTGGCGCGGTTTTATTCGTTCACCGTGACCACGATCTCGGCTATTGCCTCGGTGAAAGCGAATTATTGGAGAGAGCACGGCCTGACGAGAGACGTTTGGCGCCGTTTTATTCGTTCACCGTGACCACGATCTCGGCTATTGCCTCGGTGAAAGCGAATTATTGGAGAGAGCACGGCCTGACGAGAGACGTTTGGCGCGGTTTTATTCGTTCACCGTGACCACGATCTCGGCTATTGCCTCGGTGAAAGCGAATTATTGGAGAGAGCACGGCCTGACGAGAGACGTTTGGCGCGGTTTTATTCGTTCACCGTGACCACGATCTCGGCTATTGCCTCGGTGAAAGCGAATTATTGGAGCGAGCACGGCCTGACGAGAGACGTTTGGCGCCGTTTTATTCGTTCACCGTGACCACGATCTCGGCTATTGCTTCGGTGAAAGCGAATTATTGGAGAGAGCACGGCCTGACGAGAGACGTTTGGCGCGGTTTTATTCGTTCACCGTGACCACGATCTCGGCTATTGCCTCGGTGAAAGCGAATTATTGGAGAGAGCACGGCCTGACGAGAGACGTTTGGCGCCGTTTTATTCGTTCACCGTGACCACGATCTCGGCTATTGCCTCGGTGAAAGCGAATTATTGGAGAGAGCACGGCCTGACGAGAGACGTTTGGCGCCGTTTTATTCGTTCACCGTGACCACGATCTCGGCTATTGCCTCGGTGAAAGCGAATTATTGGAGAGAGCACGGCCTGACGAGAGACGTTTGGCGCCGTGTTATTCGTTCACCGTGACCACGATCTCGCCTATTGCCTCGGTGAAAGCGAATTATTGGAGAGAGCACGGCCTGACGAGAGACGTTCGGCGCCGTTTTATTCGTTCACCGTGACCACGATCTCGGCTATTGCCTCGGTGAAAGCGAATTATTGGAGAGAGCACGGCCTGACGAGAGACGTTCGGCGCGGTTTTATTCGTTCACCGTGACCACGATCTCGGCTATTGCCTCGGTGAAAGCGAATTATTGGAGCGAGCACGGCCTGACGAGAGACGTTCGGCGCGGTTTTATTCGTTCACCGTGACCACGATCTCGGCTATTGCCTCGGTGAAAGCGAATTATTGGAGAGAGCACGGCCTGACGAGAGACGTTCGGCGAGGTTTTATTCGTTCACCGTGACCACGATCTCGGCTATTGCCTCGGTGAAAGCGAATTATTGGAGAGAGCACGGCCTGACGAGAGACGTTCGGAGCGGTTTTATTCGTTCACTGTGACCACGATCTCGGCTATTGCCTCGGTGAAAGCGAATTATTGGAGCGAGCACGGCCTGACGAGAGACGTTCGGCGCGGTTTTATTCGTTCACCGTGACCACGATCTCGGCTATTGCCTCGGTGAAAGCGAATTATTGGAGAGAGCACGGCCTGACGAGAGACGTTTGGCGCGGTTTTATTTGTTCACCGTGACCACGATCTCGGCTATTGCCTCGGTGAAAGCGAATTATTGGAGAGAGCACGGCCTGACGAGAGACGTTCGGCGCGGTTTTATTCGTTCACCGTGACCACGATCTCGGCTATTGCCTCGGTGAAAGCGAATTATTGGAGAGAGCACGGCCTGACGAGAGACGTTCGGCGCGGTTTTATTCGTTCACCGTGACCACGATCTCGGCTATTGCCTCGGTGAAAGCGAATTATTGGAGAGAGCACGGCCTGACGAGAGACGTTTGGCGCCGTTTTATTCGTTCACCGTGACCACGATCTCGGCTATTGCCTCGGTGAAAGCGAATTATTGGAGAGAGCAAGGCCTGACGAGAGACGTTTGTCGCCGTTTTATTCGTTCACCGTGACCACGATCTCGGCTATTGCCTCGGTGAAAGCGAATTATTGGAGAGAGCACAGCCTGACGAGAGACGTTTGGCGCCGTTTTATTCGTTCACCGTGACCACGATCTCGGCTATTGCCTCGGTGAAAGCGAATTATTGGAGCGAGCACGGCCTGACGAGAGACGTTCGGCGCGGTTTTATTCGTTCACCGTGACCACGATCTCGGCTATTGCCTCGGTGAAAGCGAATTATTGGAGAGAGCACGGCCTGACGAGAGACGTTTGGCGCCGTTTTATTCGTTCACCGTGACCACGATCTCGGCTATTGCCTCGGTGAAAGCGAATTATTGGAGGAGCACGGCCTGACGAGAGACGTTTGGCGCCGTTTTATTCGTTCACCGTGACCACAATCTCGGCTATTGCCTCGGTGAAAGCGAATTATTGGAGCGAGCACGGCCTGACGAGAGACGTTCGGCGCGGTTTTATTCGTTCACCGTGACCACGATCTCGGCTATTGCCTCGGTGAAAGCGAATTATTGGAGAGAGCACGGCCTGACGAGAGACGTTCGCCGCGGTTTTATTCGTTCACCGTGACCACGATCTCGGCTATTGCCTCGGTGAAAGCGAATTATTGGAGCGAGCACGGCCTGACGAGAGACGTTTGGCGCCGTTTTATTCGTTCACCGTGACCACGATCTCGGCTATTGCCTCGGTGAAAGCGAATTATTGGAGAGAGCACGGCCTGACGAGAGACGTTCGGCGCGGTTTTATTCGTTCACCGTGACCACGATCTTGGCTATTGCCTCGGTGAAAGCGAATTATTGGAGCGAGCACGGCCTGACGAGAGACGTTCGGCGCGGTTTTATTCGTTCACCGTGACCACGATCTCGGCTATTGCCTCGGTGAAAGCGAATTATTGGAGAGAGCACGGCCTGACGAGAGACGTTCGGCGCGGTTTTATTCGTTCACCGTGACCACGATCTCGGCTATTGCCTCGGTGAAAGCGAATTATTGGAGCGAGCACGGCCTGACGAGAGACGTTCGGCGCGGTTTTATTCGTTCACCGTGACCACGATCTCGGCTATTGCCTCGGTGCAAGCGAATTATTGGAGCGAGCACGGCCTGACGAGAGACGTTCGGCGCGGTTTTATTCGTTCACCGTGACCACGATCTCGGCTATTGCCTCGGTGAAAGCGAATTATTGGAGAGAGCACGGCCTGACGAGGGACGTTTGGCGCCGTTTTATTCGTTCATCGTGACCACGATCTCGGCTATTGCCTCGGTGAAAGCGAATTATTGGAGCGAGCACGGCCTGACGAGAGACGTTCGGCGCGGTTTTATTCGTTCACCGGGACCACGATCTCGGCTATTGCCTCGGTGAAAGCGAATTATTGGAGTGAGCACGGCCTGACGAGAGACGTTCGGCGCGGTTTTATTCGTATACCGTGACCACGATCTCGGCTATTGCCTCGGTGAAAGCGAATTATTGGAGAGAGCACGGCCTGACGAGAGACGTTCGGCGCGGTTTTATTCGTTCACCGTGACCACGATCTCGGCTATTGCCTCGGTGAAAGCGAATTATTGCAGCGAGCACGGCCTGACGAGAGACGTTCGGCGCGGTTGTATTCGTTCACCGTGACCACGATCTCGGCTATTGCCTCGGTGAAAGCGAATTATTGGAGCGAGCACGGCCTGACGAGAGACGTTCGGCGCGGTTTTATTCGTTCACCGTGACCACGATCTCGGCTATTGCCTCGGTGAAAGCGAATTATTGGAGCGAGCACGGCCTGACGAGAGACGTTCGGCGCGGTTTTATTCGTTCACCGTGACCACGATCTCGGCTATTGCCTCGGTGAAAGCGAATTATTGGAGCGAGCACGGCCTGACGAGAGACGTTCCGGCGCGGTTTTATTCGTTCACCGTGACCACGATCTCGGCTATTGCCTCGGTGAAAGCGAATTATTGGAGCGAGCACGGCCTGACGAGAGACGTTTGGCGCCGTTTTATTCGTTCACCGTGACCACGATCTCGGCTATTGCCTCGGTGAAAGCGAATTATTGGAGAGAGCACGGCCTGACGAGATACGTTCGGCGCGGTTTTATTCGTTCACCGTGACCACGATCTCGGCTATTGCCTCGGTGAAAGCGAATTATTGGAGAGAGCACGGCCTGACGAGAGACGTTCGGCGCGGTTTTATTCGTTCACCGTGACCACGATCTCGGCTATTGCCTCGGTGAAAGCGAATTATTGGAGAGAGCACGGCCTGACGAGAGACGTTTGGCGCCGTTTTATTCGTTCACCGTGACCACGATCTCGGCTATTGCCTCGGTGAAAGCGAATTATTGGAGCGAGCACGGCCTGACGAGAGACGTTCGGCGCGGTTTTATTCGTTCACCGTGACCACGATCTCGGCTATTGCCTCGGTGAAAGCGAATTATTGGAGCGAGCAGGGCCTGACGAGAGACGTTCGGCGCGGTTTTATTCGTTCACCGTGACCCACGATCTCGGCTATTGCCTCGGTGAAAGCGAATTATTGGAGAGAGCACGGCCTGACGAGAGACGTTCGGCGCGGTTTTATTCGTTCACCGTGACCACGATCTCGGCTATTGCCTCGGTGAAAGCGAATTATTGGAGCGAGCACGGCCTGACGAGAGACGTTCGGCGCGGTTTTATTCGTTCACCGTGACCACGATCTCGGCTATTGCCTCGGTGAAAGCGAATTAGTGGAGCGAGCACGGCCTGACGAGAGACGTTGGGCGCGGTTTTATTCGTTCACCGTGACCACGATCTCGGCTATTGCCTCGGTGAAAGCGAATTATTGGAGAGAGCACGGCCTGACGAGAGACGTTTGGCGCCGTTTTATTCGTTCACCGTGACCCCGATCTCGGCTATTGCCTCGGTGAAAGCGAATTATTGGAGCGAGCACGGCCTGACGAGAGACGTTCGGCGCGGTTTTATTCGTTCACCGTGACCACGATCTCGGCTATTGCCTCGGTGAAAGCGAATTATTGGAGCGAGCACGGCCTGACGAGAGACGTTCGGCGCGGTTTTATTCGTTCACCGTGACCACGATCTCGGCTATTGCCTCGGTGAAAGCGAATTATTGGAGCGAGCACGGCCTGACGAGAGACGTTTGGCGCCGTTTTATTCGTTCACCGTGACCACGATCTCGGCTATTGCCTCGGTGAAAGCGAATTATTGGAGCGAGCACGGCCTGACGAGAGACGTTTGGCGCCGTTTTATTCGTTCACCGTGACCACGATCTCGGCTATTGCCTCGGTGAAAGCGAATTATTGGAGAGAGCACGGCCTGACGAGAGACGTTCGGCGCGGTTTTATTCGTTCACCGTGACCACGATCTCGGCTATTGCCTCGGTGAAAGCGAATTATTGGAGCGAGCACGGCCTGACGAGAGACGTTCGGCGCGGTTTTATTCGTTCACCGTGACCACGATCTCGGCTATTGCCTCGGTGAAAGCGAATTATTGGAGAGAGCACGGCCTGACGAGAGACGTTTGGCGCGGTGTTATTCGTTCACCGTGACCACGATCTCGGCTATTGCCTCGGTGAAAGCGAATTATTGGAGCGAGCACGGCCTGACGAGAGACGTTCGGCGCGGTTTTATTCGTTCACCGCGACCGCGATCTCGGCTATTGCCTCGGTGAAAGCGAATTATTGGAGCGAGCACGACCTGACGAAAGACGTTTGGCGCGGTGTTATTCGTTCACCGTGACCACGATCTCGGCTATTGCCTCGGTGAAAGCGAATTATTGGAGCGAGCACGACCTGACGAAAGACGTTCGGCGCCGTTTTATTCGTTCACCGTGACCACGATCTCGGCTATTGCCTCGGTGAAAGCGAATTATTGGAGAGAGCACGGCCTGACGAGAGACGTTCGGCGCCGTTTTATTCGTTCACCGTGACCACGATCTCGGCTATTGCCTCGGTGAAAGCGAATTATTGGAGCGAGCACGACCTGACGAAAGACGTTCGGCGCGGTTTTATTCGTTCACCGTGACCACGATCTCGGCTATTGCCTCGGTGAAAGCGAATTATTGGAGCGAGCACGACCTGACGAAAGACGTTCGGCGCCGTTTTTATTCGTTCACCGTGACCACGATCTCGGCTATTGCCTCGGTGAAAGCGAATTATTGGAGCGAGCACGGCCTGACGAGAGACGTTTGGCGCGGTTTTATTCGTTCACCGTGACCACGATCTCGGCTATTGCCTCGGTGAAAGCGAATTATTGGAGCGAGCACGACCTGACGAAAGACGTTTGGCGCGGTGTTATTCGTTCACCGTGACCACGATCTCGGCTATTGCCTCGGTGAAAGCGAATTATTGGAGCGAGCACGACCTGACGAAAGACGTTTGGCGCGGTGTTATTCGTTCACCGTGACCACGATCTCGGCTATTGCCTCGGTGAAAGCGAATTATTGGAGCGAGCACGACCTGACGAAAGACGTTTGGCGCGGTGTTATTCGTTCACCGTGACCACGATCTCGGCTATTGCCTCGGTGAAAGCGAATTATTGGAGCGAGCACGACCTGACGAGAGACGTTTGGCGCGGTGTTATTCGTTCACCGTGACCACGATCTCGGCTATTGCCTCGGTGAAAGCGAATTATTGGAGCGAGCACGACCTGACGAAAGACGTTTGGCGCGGTGTTATTCGTTCACCGTGACCACGATCTCGGCTATTGCCTCGGTGAAAGCGAATTATTGGAGCGAGCACGACCTGACGAAAGACGTTCGGCGCGGTGTTATTCGTTCACCGTGACCACGATCTCGGCTATTGCCTCGGTGAAAGCGAATTATTGGAGCGAGCACGACCTGACGAAAGACGTTCGGCGCGGTGTTATTCGTTCACCGTGACCACGATCTCGGCTATTGCCTCGGTGAAAGCGAATTATTGGAGCGAGCACGACCTGACGAAAGACGTTTGGCGCGGTGTTATTCGTTCACCGTGACCACGATCTCGGCTATTGCCTCGGTGAAAGCGAATTATTGGAGCGAGCACGACCTGACGAAAGACGTTTGGCGCGGTGTTATTCGTTCACCGTGACCACGATCTCGGCTATTGCCTCGGTGAAAGCGAATTATTGGAGCGAGCACGACCTGACGAGAGACGTTTGGCGCGGTGTTATTCGTTCACCGTGACCACGATCTCGGCTATTGCCTCGGTGAAAGCGAATTATTGGAGCGAGCACGACCTGACGAAAGACGTTTGGCGCGGTGTTATTCGTTCACCGTGACCACGATCTCGGCTATTGCCTCGGTGAAAGCGAATTATTGGAGCGAGCACGACCTGACGAAAGACGTTCGGCGCGGTGTTATTCGTTCACCGTGACCACGATCTCGGCTATTGCCTCGGTGAAAGCGAATTATAGGAGCGAGCACGACCTGACGAAAGACGTTCGGCGCCGTTTTATTCGTTCACCGTGACCACGATCTCGGCTATTGCCTCGGTGAAAGCGAATTATTGGAGCGAGCACGGCCTGACGAGAGACGTTCGGCGCGGTTTTATTCGTTCACCGTGACCACGATCTCGGCTATTGCCTCGGTGAAAGCGAATTATTGGAGCGAGCACGACCTGACGAAAGACGTTTGGCGCGGTGTTATTCGTTCACCGTGACCACGATCTCGGCTATTGCCTCGGTGAAAGCGAATTATTGGAGCGAGCACGACCTGACGAAAGACGTTCGGCGCGGTTTTATTCTTTCACCGTGACCACGATCTCGGCTATTGCCTCGGTGAAAGCGAATTATTGGAGCGAGCACGGCCTGACGAGAGACGTTTGGCGCGGTGTTATTCGTTCACCGTGACCACGATCTCGGCTATTGCCTCGGTGAAAGCGAATTATTGGAGCGAGCACGACCTGACGAAAGACGTTCGGCGCCGTTTTATTCGTTCACCGTGACCACGATCTCGGCTATTGCCTCGGTGAAAGCGAATTATTGGAGAGAGCACGGCCTGACGAGAGACGTTCGGCGCCGTTTTATTCGTTCACCGTGACCACGATCTCGGCTATTGCCTCGGTGAAAGCGAATTATTGGAGAGAGCACGGCCTGACGAGAGACGTTCGGCGCGGTTTTATTCGTTCACCGTGACCACGATCTCGGCTATTGCCTCGGTGAAAGCGAATTATTGGAGAGAGCACGGCCTGACGAGAGACGTTCGGCGCCGTTTTATTCGTTCACCGTGACCACGATCTCGGCTATTGCCTCGGTGAAAGCGAATTATTGGAGCGAGCACGGCCTGACGAGAGACGTTCGGCGCCGTTTTATTCGTTCACCGTGACCACGATCTCGGCTATTGCCTCGGTGAAAGCGAATTATTGGAGCGAGCACGGCCTGACGAGAGACGTTCGGCGCGGTTTTATTCGTTCACCGTGACCACGATCTCGGCTATTGCCTCGGTGAAAGCGAATTATTGGAGAGAGCACGGCCTGACGAGAGACGTTCGGCGCCGTTTTATTCGTTCACCGTGACCACGATCTCGGCTATTGCCTCGGTGAAAGCGAATTATTGGAGAGAGCACGGCCTGACGAGAGACGTTCGGCGCCGTTTTATTCGTTCACCGTGACCACGATCTCGGCTATTGCCTCGGTGAAAGCGAATTATTGGAGAGAGCACGGCCTGACGAGAGAGGTTCGGCGCGGTTTTATTCGTTCACCGTGACAACGATCTCGGCTATTGCCTCGGTGAAAGCGAATTATTGGAGAGAGCACGGCCTGACGAGAGACGTTCAACGCCGTTTTATTCGTTCACCGTGACCACGATCTCGGCTATTGCCTCGGTGAAAGCGAATTATTGGAGAGAGCACGGCCTGACGAGAGACGTTCGGCGCCGTTTTATTCGTTCACCGTGACCACGATCTCGGCTATTGCCTCGGTGAAAGCGAATTATTGGAGAGAGCACGGCCTGACGAGAGACGTTCGGCGCCGTTTTATTCGTTCACCGTGACCACGATCTCGGCTATTGCCTCGGTGAAAGCGAATTATTGGAGAGAGCACGGCCTGACGAGAGACGTTCGGCGCGGTTTTATTCGTTCACCGTGACCACGATCTCGGCTATTGCCTCGGTGAAAGCGAATTATTGGAGAGAGCACGGCCTGACGAGAGACGTTCGGCGCCGTTTTATTCGTTCACCGTGACCACGATATCGGCTATTGCCTCGGTGAAAGTGAATTATTGGAGAGAGCACGGCCTGACGAGAGACGTTCGGCGCCGTTTTATTCGTTCACCGTGACCACGATCTCGGCTATTGCCTCGGTGAAAGCGAATTATTGGAGAGAGCACGGCCTGACGAGAAACGTTCGGCGCGGTTTTATTCGTTCACCGTGACAACGATCTCGGCTATTGCCTCGGTGAAAGCGAATTATTGGAGAGAGCACGGCCTGACGAGTGACGTTCGGCGCCGTTTTATTCGTTCACCGTGACCACGATCTCGGCTATTGCCTCGGTGAAAGCGAATTATTGGAGAGAGCACGGCCTGACGAGAGACGTTTGGCGCCGTTTTATTCGTTCACCGTGACCACGATCTCGGCTATTGCCTCGGTGAAAGCGAATTATTGGAGAGAGCACGGCCTGACGAGAGACGTTTGGCGCCGTTTTATTCGTTCACCGTGACCACGATCTCGGCTATTGCCTCGGTGAAAGCGAATTATTGGAGAGAGCACGGCCTGACGAGAGACGTTCGGCGCGGTTTTATTCGTTCACCGTGACCACGATCTCGGCTATTGCCTCGGTGAAAGCGAATTATTGGAGAGAGCACGGCCTGACGAGAGACGTTCGGCTCCGTTTTATTCGTTCACCGTGACCACGATCTCGGCTATTGCCTCGGTGAAAGCGAATTATTGGAGAGAGCACGGCCTGACGAGAGACGTTCGGCGCGGTTTTATTCGTTCACCGTGACCACGATCTCGGCTATTGCCTCGGTGAAAGCGAATTATTGGAGAGAGCGCGGCCTGACGAGAGACGTTTGGCGCCGTTTTATTCGTTCACCGTGACCACGATCTCGGCTATTGCCTCGGTGAAAGCGAATTATTGGAGAGAGCACGGCCTGACGAGAGACGTTCGGCGCGGTTTTATTCGTTCACCGCGACCACGATCTCGGCTATTGCCTCGGTGAAAGCGAATTATTGGAGAGAGCACGGCCTGACGAGAGACGTTCGGCGCCGTTTTATTCGTTCACCGTGACCACGATCTCGGCTATTGCCTCGGTGAAAGCGAATTATTGGAGAGAGCACGGCCTGACGAGAGACGTTCGCCGCGGTTTTATTCGTTCACCGTGACCACGATCTCGGCTATTGCCTCGGTGAAAGCGAATTATTGGAGAGAGCACGGGCTGACGAGAGACGTTCGGCGCCGTTTTATTCGTTCACCGTGACCACGATCTCGGCTATTGCCTCGGTGAAAGCGAATTATTGGAGAGAGCACGGCCTGACGAGAGACGTTCCGCGCGGTTTTATTCGTTCACCGTGACCACGATCTCGGCTATTGCCTCGGTGAAAGCGAATTATTGGAGAGAGCACGGCCTGACGAGAGACGTTCGGCGCCGTTTTATTCGTTCACCGTGACCACGATATCGGCTATTGCCTCGGTGAAAGTGAATTATTGGAGAGAGCACGGCCTGACGAGAGACGTTCGGCGCCGTTTTATTCGTTCACCGTGACCACGATCTCGGCTATTGCCTCGGTGAAAGCGAATTATTGGAGAGAGCACGGCCTGACGAGAAACGTTCGGCGCGGTTTTATTCGTTCACCGTGACAACGATCTCGGCTATTGCCGCGGTGAAAGCGAATTATTGGAGAGAGCACGGCCTGACGAGAGACGTTCGGCGCCGTTTTATTCGTTCACCGTGACCACGATCTCGGCTATTGCCTCGGTGAAAGCGAATTATTGGAGAGAGCACGGCCTGACGAGAGACGTTCGGCGCCGTTTTATTCGTTCACCGTGACCACGATCTCGGCTATTGCCTCGGTGAAAGCGAATTATTGGAGAGAGCACGGCCTGACGAGAGACGTTCGGCGCCGTTTTATTCGTTCACCGTGACCACGATCTCGGCTATTGCCTCGGTGAAAGCGAATTATTGGAGAGAGCACGGCCTGACGAGAGACGTTTGGCGCCGTTTTATTCGTTCACCGTGACCACGATCTCGGCTATTGCCTCGGTGAAAGCGAATTATTGGAGAGAGCACGGCCTGACGAGAGACGTTCGGCGCGGTTTTATTCGTTCACCGCGACCACGATCTCGGCTATTGCCTCGGTGAAAGCGAATTATTGGAGAGAGCACGGCCTGACGAGGGACGTTCGGCGCCGTTTTATTCGTTCACCGTGACCACGATCTCGGCTATTGCCTCGGTGAAAGCGAATTATGGGAGAGAGCACGGCCTGACGAGAGACGTTCGGCGCCGTTTTATTCGTTCACCGTGACCACGATCTCGGCTATTGCCTCGGTGAAAGCGAATTATTGGAGAGAGCACGGCCTGACGAGAGACGTTCGCCGCGGTTTTATTCGTTCACCGTGACTACGATCTCGGCGATTGCCTCGGTGAAAGCGAATTATTGGAGAGAGCACGGCCTGACGAGAGACGTTCGGCGCCGTTTTATTCGTTCACCGTGACCACGATCTCGGCTATTGCCTCGGTGAAAGCGAATTATTGGAGAGAGCACGGCCTGACGAGAGACGTTCGGCGCGGTTTTATTCGTTCACCGTGACCACGATCTCGGCTATTGCCTCGGTGAAAGCGAATTATTGGAGAGAGCACGGCCTGACGAGAGACGTTCGGCGTTGTTTTATTCGTTCACCGTGACCACGATCTCGGCTATTGCCTCGGTGAAAGCGAATTATTGGAGAGAGCACGGCCTGACGAGGGACGTTCGGCGCCGTTTTATTCGTTCACCGTGACCACGATCTCGGCTATTGCCTCGGTGAAAGCGAATTATTGGAGAGAGCACGGCCTGACGAGAGACGTTTGGCGCCGTTTTATTCGTTCACCGTGACCACGATCTCGGCTATTGCCTCGGTGAAAGCGAATTATTGGAGCGAGCACGGCCTGACGAGAGACGTTCGGCGCGGTTTTATTCGTTCACCGTGACCACGATCTCGGCTATTGCCTCGGTGAAAGCGAATTATTGGAGAGAGCACGGCCTGACGAGAGACGTTTGGCGCGGTTTTATTCGTTCACCGTGACCACGATCTCGGCTATTGCCTCGGTGAAAGCGAATTATTGGAGCGAGCACGGCCTGACGAGAGACGTTCGGCGCGGTTTTATTCGTTCACCGTGACCACGATCTCGGCTATTGCCTCGGTGAAAGCGAATTATTGGAGCGAGCACGGCCTGACGAGAGACGTTCGGCGCCGTTTTATTCGTTCACCGTGACCACGATCTCGGCTATTGCCTCGGTGAAAGCGAATTATTGGAGAGAGCACGGCCTGACGAGAGACGTTCGGCGCCGTTTTATTCGTTCACCGTGACCACGATCTCGGCTATTGCCTCGGTGAAAGCGAATTATTGGAGAGAGCACGGCCTGACGAGAGACGTTCGGCGCCGTTTTATTCGTTCACCGTGACCACGATCTCGGCTATTGCCTCGGTGAAAGCGAATTATTGGAGAGAGCACGGCCTGACGAGAGACGTTTGGCGCCGTTTTATTCGTTCACCGTGACCACGATCTCGGCTATTGCCTCGGTGAAAGCGAATTATTGGAGAGAGCACGGCCTGACGAGAGACGTTCGGCGCCGTTTTATTCGTTCACCGTGACCACGATCTCGGCTATTGCCTCGGTGAAAGCGAATTATTGGAGAGAGCACGGCCTGACGAGAGACGTTCGGCGCCGTTTTATTCGTTCACCGTGACCACGATCTCGGCTATTGCCTCGGTGAAAGCGAATTATTGGAGAGAGCACGGCCTGACGAGAGACGTTTGGCGCCGTTTTATTCGTTCACCGTGACCACGATCTCGGCTATTGCCTCGGTGAAAGCGAATTATTGGAGAGAGCACGGCCTGACGAGAGACGTTCGGCGCCGTTTTATTCGTTCACCGTGACCACGATCTCGGCTATTGCCTCGGTGAAAGCGAATTATTGGAGAGAGCACGGCCTGACGAGAGACGTTTGGCGCCGTTTTATTCGTTCACCGTGACCACGATCTCGGCTATTGCCTCGGTGAAAGCGAATTATTGGAGAGAGCACGGCCTGACGAGAGACGTTCGGCGCCGTTTTATTCGTTCACCGTGACCACGATCTCGGCTATTGCCTCGGTGAAAGCGAATTATTGGAGAGAGCACGGCCTGACGAGAGACGTTTGGCGCCGTTTTATTCGTTCACCGTGACCACGATCTCGGCTATTGCCTCGGTGAAAGCGAATTATTGGAGAGAGCACGGCCTGACGAGAGACGTTCGGCGCCGTTTTATTCGTTCACCGTGACCACGATCTCGGCTATTGCCTCGGTGAAAGCGAATTATTGGAGAGAGCACGGCCTGACCAGAGACGTTGGGCGCGGTTTTATTCGTTCACCGTGACCACGATCTCGGCTATTGCCTCGGTGAAAGCGAATTATTGGAGACAGCACGGCCTGACGAGAGACGTTTGGCGCCGTTTTATTCGTTCACCGTGACCACGATCTCGGCTATTGCCTCGGTGAAAGCGAATTATTGGAGAGAGCACGGCCTGACGAGAGACGTTTGGCGCCATTTTATTCGTTCACCGTGACCACGATCTCGGCTATTGCCTCGGTGAAAGCGAATTATTGGAGAGAGCACGGCATGACGAGAGACGTTCGGCGCGGTTTTATTCGTTCATTGTGACCACGATCTCGGCTATTGCCTCGGTGAAAGCGAATTATTGGAGAGAGCACGGCCTGACGAGAGACGTTTGGCGCCGTTTTATTCGTTCACATTTACCACGATCTCGGCTATTGCCTCGGTGAAAGCGAATTATTGGAGAGAGCACGGCCTGACGAGAGACGTTTGGCGCCGTTTTATTCGTTCACCGTGACCACGATCTCGGCTATTGCCTCGGTGAAAGCGAATTATTGGAGAGAGCACGGCCTGACGAGAGACGTTTGGCGCCGTTTTATTCGTTCACCGTGACCACGATCTCGGCTATTGCCTCGGTGAAAGCGAATTATTGGAGAGAGCACGGCCTGACGAGAGACGTTCGGCGCCGTTTTATTCGTTCACCGTGACCACGATCTCGGCTATTGCCTCGGTGAAAGCGAATTATTGGAGAGAGCACGGCCTGACGAGAGACGTTCGGCGCCGTTTTATTCGTTCACCGTGACCACGATCTCGGCTATTGCCTCGGTGAAAGCGAATTATTGGAGAGAGCACGGCCTGACGAGAGACGTTCGGCGCCGTTTTATTCGTTCACCGTGACCACGATCTCGGCTATTGCCTCGGTGAAAGCGAATTATTGGAGAGAGCACGGCCTGACGAGAGACGTTCGGCGCCGTTTTATTCGTTCACCGTGACCACGATCTCGGCTATTGCGTCGGTGAAAGCGAATTATTGGAGAGAGCACGGCCTGACGAGAGACGTTCGGCGCCGTTTTATTCGTTCACCGTGACCACGATCTCGGCTATTGCCTCGGTGAAAGCGAATTATTGGAGAGAGCACGGCCTGACGAGAGACGTTCGGCGCCGTTTTATTCGTTCACCGTGACCACGATCTCGCCTATTGCCTCGGTGAAAGCGAATTATTGGAGAGAGCACGGCCTGACGAGAGACGTTCGGCGCCGTTTTATTCGTTCACCGTGACCACGATCTCGGCTATTGCCTCGGTGAAAGCGAATTATTAGAGAGAGCACGGCCTGACGAGAGACGTTCGGCGCCGTTTTATTCGTTCACCGTGACCACGATCTCGGCTATTGCCTCGGTGAAAGCGAAATATTGGAGAGAGCACGGCCTGACGAGAAACGTTCGGCGCCGTTTTATTCGTTCACCGTGACCACGATCTCGGCTATTGCCTCGGTGAAAGCGAATTATTGGAGAGAGCACGGCCTGACGAGAGACGTTCGGCGCCGTTTTATTCGTTCACCGTGACCACGATCTCGGCTATTGCCTCGGTGAAAGCGAATTATTGGAGAGAGCACGGCCTGACGAGAGACGTTTGGCGCCGTTTTATTCGTTCACCGTGACCACGATCTCGGCTATTGCCTCGGTGAAAGCGAATTATTGGAGAGAGCACGGCCTGACGAGAGACGTTTGGCGCGGTTTTATTCGTTCACCGTGACCACGATCTCGGCTATTGCCTCGGTGAAAGCGAATTATTGGAGAGAGCACGGCCTGACGAGAGACGTTCGGCGCCGTTTTATTCGTTCACCGTGACCACGATCTCGGCTATTGCCTCGGTGAAAGCGAATTATTGGGAGAGCACGGCCTGACGAGAGACGTTTGGCGCGGTTTTATTCGTTCACCGTGACCACGATCTCGGCTATTGCCTCGGTGAAAGCGAATTATTGGAGAGAGCACGGCCTGACGAGAGACGTTCGGCGCCGTTTTATTCGTTCACCGTGACCACGATCTCGGCTATTGCCTCGGTGAAAGCGAATTATTGGAGAGAGCACGGCCTGACGAGAGACGTTCGGCGCCGTTTTATTCGTTCACCGTGACCACGATCTTGGCTATTGCCTCGGTGAAAGCGAATTATTGGAGAGAGCACGGCCTGACGAGAGACGTTTTTCGCCGTTTTATTCGTTCACCGTGACCACGATCTCGGCTATTGCCTCGGTGAAAGCGAATTATTGGAGAGAGCACGGCCTGACGATAGACGTTTGGCGCGGTTTTATTCGTTCACCGTGACCACGATCTCGGCTATTGCCTCGGTGAAAGCGAATTATTGGAGAGAGCACGGCCTGACGAAAACGTTTGGCGCGGTTTTATTCGTTCACCGTGACCACGATCTCGGCTATTGCCTCGGTGAAAGCGAATTACTGGAGAGAGCACGGCCTGACGAGAGACGTTTGGCGCGGTTTTATTCGTTCACCGTGACCACGATCTCGGCTATTGCCTCGGTGAAAGCGAATTATTGGGGAGAGCACGGCCTGACGAGAGACGTTTGGCGCGGTTTTATTCGTTCACCGTGACCACCATCTCGGCTATTGTCTCGGTGAAAGCGAATTATTGGAGAGAGCACGGCCTGACGAGAGACGTTTGGCGCGGTTTTATTCGTTCACCGTGACCACGATCTCGGCTATTGCCTCGGTGAAAGCGAATTATTGGAGAGAGCACGGCCTGACGAGAGACGTTTGGCGCGGTTTTATTTTTGGCGCCGTTTTATTCGTTCACCCGTGACCACGATCTCGGCTATTGCCTCGGTGAAAGCGAATTATTGGAGAGAGCACGGCCTGACGGGAGACGTTTGGCGCCGTTTTATTCGTTCACCGTCACCACGATCTCGGCTATTGCCTCGGTGAAAGCGAATTATTGGAGAGAGCACGGCCTGACGAGAGACGTTTGGCGCCGTTTTATTCCGTTCTCCCGTGACCACGATCTCGCCTATTGCCTCGGTGAAAGCGAATTATTGGAGAGAGCACGGCCTGACGAGAGACGTTTGGCGCCGTTTTATTCGTTCACCGTGACCACGATCTCGGCTATTGCCTCGGTGAAAGCGAATTATTGGAGAGAGCACGGCCTGACGAGAGACGTTTGGCGCCGTTTTATTCGTTCACCGTGACCACGATCTCGGCTATTGCCTCGGTGAAAGCGAATTATTGGAGAGAGCACGGCCTGACGGGAGACGTTCGGCGCGGTTTTATTCGTTCACCGTGACCACGATCTCGGCTATTGCCTCGGTGAAAGCGAATTATTGGAGAGAGCACGGCCTGACGAGAGACGTTCGGCGCGGTTATATTCGTTCACCGTGACCACGATCTCGGCTATTGCCTTGGTGAAAGCGAATTATTGGAGAGAGCACGGCCTGACGAGAGACGTTTGGCGCCGTTTTATTCGTTCACCGTGACCACGATCTCGACTATTGCCTCGGTGAAAGCGAATTATTGGAGAGAGCACGGCCTGACGAGAGACGTTCGGCGCCGTTTTATTCTTTCACCGTGACCACGATCTCGGCTATTGCCTCGGTGAAAGCGAATTATTGGAGAGAGCACGGCCTGACGAGAGACGTTTGGCGCCGTTTTATTCGTTCACCGTGACCACGATCTCGGCTATTGCCTCGGTGAAAGCGAATTATTGGAGAGAGCACGGCCTGACGAGAGACGTTCGGCGCGGTTTTATTCGTTCACCGTGACCACGATCTCGGCTATTGCCTCGGTGAAAGCGAATTATTGGAGAGAGCACGGCCTGACGAGAGACGTTTGGCGCCGTTTTATTCGTTCACCGTGACCACGATCTCGGCTATTGCCTCGGTGAAAGCGAATTATTGGAGAGAGCACGGCCTGACGAGAGACGTTCGGCGCGGTTTTATTCGTTCACCGTGACCACGATCTCGGCTATTGCCTCGGTGAAAGCGAATTATTGGAGAGAGCACGGCCTGACGAGAGACGTTCGGCGCGGTTTTATTCGTTCACCGTGACCACGATCTCGACTATTGCCTCGGTGAAAGCGAATTATTGGAGAGAGCACGGCCTGACGAGAGACGTTCGGCGCCGTTTTATTCTTTCACCGTGACCACGATCTCGGCTATTGCCTCGGTGAAAGCGAATTATTGGAGAGAGCACGGCCTGACGAGAGACGTTTGGCGCCGTTTTATTCGTTCACCGTGACCACGATCTCGGCTATTGCCTCGGTGAAAGCGAATTATTGGAGAGAGCACGGCCTGATGAGAGACGTTCGGCGCGGTTTTATTCGTTCACCGTGACCACGATCTCGGCTATTGCCTAGGTGAAAGCGAATTATTGGAGAGAGCACGGCCTGACGAGAGACGTTTGGCGCCGTTTTATTCGTTCACCGTGACCACGATCTCGGCTATTGCCTCGGTGAAAGCAAATTATTGGAGAGAGCACGGCCTGACGAGAGACGTTCGGCGCGGTTTTATTCGTTCACCGTGACCACGATCTCGGCTATTGCCTCGGTGAAAGCGAATTATTGGAGAGAGCACGGCCTGACGAGAGACGTTCGGCGCGGTTTTATTCGTTCACCGTGACCACGATCTCGGCTATTGCCTCGGTGAAAGCGAATTATTGGAGAGAGCACGGCCTGACGAGAGACGTTTGGCGCCTTTTTATTCGTTCACCGTGACCACGATCTCGGCTATTGCCTCGGTGAAACCGAATTATTGGAGAGAGCACGGCCTGACGAGAGACGTTCGGCGCGGTTTTATTCGTTCACCGTGACCACGATCTCGGCTATTGCCTCGGTGAAAGCGAATTATTGGAGAGAGCACGGCCTGACGAGAGACGTTCGGCGCGGTTTTATTCGTTCACCGTGACCACGATCTCGGCTATTGCCTCGGTGAAAGCGAATTATTGGAGAGAGCACGGCCTCACGAGAGACGTTTGGCGCCGTTTTATTCGTTCACCGTGACCACGATCTCGACTATTGCCTCGGTGAAAGCGAATTATTGGAGAGAGCACGGCCTGACGAGGGACGTTCGGCGCCGTTTTATTCTTTCACCGTGACCACGATCTCGGCTATTGCCTCGGTGAAAGCGAATTATTGGAGAGAGCACGGCCTGACGAGAGACGTTTGGCGCCGTTTTATTCGTTCACAGTGACCACGATCTCGGCTATTGCCTCGGTGAAAGCGAATTATTGGAGAGAGCACGGCCTGACGAGAGACGTTCGGCGCGGTTTTATTCGTTCACCGTGACCACGATCTCGGCTACTGCCTCGGTGAAAGCGAATTATTGGAGAGAGCACGGCCTGACGAGAGACGTTTGGCGCCGTTTTATTCGTTCACCGTGACCACGATCTCGGCTATTGCCTCGGTGAAAGCGAATTATTGGAGAGAGCAGGGCCTGACGAGAGACGTTTGGCGCCGTTTTATTCGTTCACCGTGACCACGATCTCGGCTATTGCCTCGGTGAAAGCGAATTATTGGAGAGAGCACGGCCTGACGAGAGACGTTCGGCGCCGTTTTATTCGTTTACCGTGACCACGATCTCGGCTATTGCCTCGGTGAAAGCGAATTATTGGAGAGAGCACGGCCTGACGAGAGACGTTCGGCGCCGTTTTATTCGTTCACCGTGACCACGATCTCGGCTATTGCCTCGGTGAAAGCGAATTATTGGAGAGAGCACGGCCTGACGAGAGACGTTCGGCGCCGTTTTATTCGTTCACCGTGACCACGATCTCGGCTATTGCCTCGGTGAAAGCGAATTATTGGAGAGAGCACGGCCTGACGAGAGACGTTTGGCGCCGTTTTATTCGTTCACCGTGACCACGATCTCGGCTATTGCCTCGGTGAAAGCGAATTATTGGAGAGAGCATGGCCTGACGAGAGACGTTCGGCGCCGTTTTATTCGTTCACCGTGACCACGATCTCGGCTATTGCCTCGGTGAAAGCGAATTATTGGAGCGAGCACGGCCTGACGAGAGACGTTCGGCGCCGTTTTATTCGTTCACCGTGACCACGATCTCGGCTATTGCCTCGGTGAAAGCGAATTATTGGAGATAGCACGGCCTGACGAGATATGTTTGGCGCCGTTTTATTCGTTCACCGTGACCACGATCTCGGCTATTGCCTCGGTGAAAGCGAATTATTGGAGCGAGCACGGCCTGACGAGAGACGTTTGGCGCCGTTTTATTCGTTCACCGTGACCACGATCTCGGCTATTGCCTCGGTGAAAGCGAATTATTGGACCGAGCACGGCCCCTGACGGGAGACGTACGGCGCGGTTTTATTCGTTCACCGTGTCCACGATCTCGGCTATTGCCTCGGTGAAAGCGAATTATTGGAGCGAGCACGGCCCCTGACGAGAGACGTTCGGCGCGGTTTTATTCGTTCACCGTGACCACGGTCACGGCTATTGCCTCGGTGAAAGCGAATTATTGGAAAGAGCACGGCCTGACGAGAGACGTTCGGCGCGGTTTTATTCGTTCACCGTGACCACGATCTCGGCTATTGCCTCGGTGAAAGCGAATTATTGGAGAGAG
Source organism: Ixodes scapularis (assembly GCF_016920785.2). Classification (NCBI taxonomy): domain Eukaryota; kingdom Metazoa; phylum Arthropoda; class Arachnida; order Ixodida; family Ixodidae; genus Ixodes; species Ixodes scapularis. The sequence continues at coordinate 28,266 of NW_024610408.1, read as the reverse complement.
CACGGCCTGACGAGAGACGTTCGGCGCCGTTTTATTCGTTCACCGTGACCACGATCTCTGCTATTGCCTCGGTGAAAGCGAATTATTGGAGAGAGCACGGCCTGACGAGAGACGTTCGGCGCGGTTTTATTCGTTCACCGTGACCACGATCTCGGCTATTGCCTCGGTGAAAGCGAATTATTGGAGCGAGCACGGCCTGACGAGAGACGTTCGGCGCCGTTTTATTCGTTCACCGTGACCACGATCTCGGCTATTGCCTCGGTGAAAGCGAATTATTGGAGAGAGCACGGCCTGACGAGAGACGTTCGGCGCGGTTTTATTCGTTCACCGTGACCACGATCTCGGCTATTGCCTCGGTGAAAGCGAATTATTGGAGAGAGCACGGCCTGACGAGAGACGTTCGGCGCGGTTTTATTCGTTCACCGTGACCACGATCTCGGCTATTGTCTCGGTGAAAGCGAATTTTTGGAGAGAGCACGGCCTGACGAGAGACGTTCGGCGCCGTTTTATTCGTTCACCGTGACCACGATCTCGGCTATTGCCTTGGTGAAAGCGAATTATTGGAGAGAGCACGGCCTGACGAGAGACGTTCGGCGCGGTTTTATTCGTTCACCGTGACCACGATCTCGGCTATTGCCTCGGTGAAAGCGAATTATTGGAGAGAGCACGGCCTGACGAGAGACGTTCGGCGCGGTTTTATTCGTTCACCGTGACCACGATCTCGGCTATTGCCTCGGTGAAAGCGAATTATTGGAGAGACCACGGCCTGACGAGAGACGTTCGGCGCGGTTTTATTCGTTCACCGTGACCACGATCTCGGCTATTGCCTCGGTGAAAGCGAATTATTGGAGAGAGCACGGCCTGACGAGAGACGTTTGGCGCGGTTTTATTCGTTCACCGTGACCACGATCTCGGCTATTGCCTCGGTGAAAGCGAATTATTGGAAAGAGCACGGCCTGACGAGAGACGTTTGGCGCGGTTTTATTCGTTCACCGTGACCACGATCTCGGCTATTGCCTCGGTGAAAGCGAATTATTGGAGCAAGCACGGCCTGACGAGAGACGTTTGGCGCGGTTTTATTCGTTCACCGTGACCACGATCTCGGCTATTGCCTCGGTGAAAGCGAATTATTGGAGAGAGCACGGCCTGACGAGAGACGTTTGGCGCGGTTTTATTCGTTCACCGTGACCACGATCTCGGCTATTGCCTCGGTGAAAGCGAATTATTGGAGAGAGCACGGCCTGACGAGAGACGTTTCGCGCGGTTTTTATCGTTCACCGTGACCACGATCTCGGCTATTGCCTCGGTGAAAGCGAATTATTAGAGCGAGCACGGCCTGACAAGAGACGTTTGGCGCGGTTTTATTCGTTCACCGTGACCACGATCTCGGCTATTGCCTCGGTGAAAGCGAATTATTGGAGAGAGCACGGCCTGACGAGAGACGTTTGGCGCGGTTTTATTCGTTTCACCCGTGACCACGATCTCGGCTATTGCCTCGGTGAAAGCGAATTATTGGAGCGAGCACGGCCTGACGAGAGACGTTCGGCGCGGTTTTATTCGTTCACCCGTGACCACGATCTCGGCTATTGCCTCGGTGAAAGCGAATTATTGGAGCGAGCACGGCCTGACGAGAGACGTTCGGCGCGGTTTTATTCGTTCACCGTGACCCCGATCTCGGCTATTGCCTCGGTGAAAGCGAATTATTGGAGCGAGCACGGCCTGACGAGAGACGTTCGGCGCGGTTTTATTCGTTCACCGTGACCACGATCTCGGCTATTGCCTCGGTGAAAGCGAATTATTGGAGAGAGCACGGCCTGACGAGAGACGTTAGGCGCGGTTTTATTCGTTCACTGTGACCACGATCTCGGCTATTGCCTCGGTGAAAGCGAATTATTGGAGTGAGCACGGCCTGACGAGAGACGTTCGGCGCGGTTTTATTCCTTCACCGTGACCACGATCTCGGCTATTGCCTCGGTGAAAGTGAATTATTGGAGAGAGCACGGCCTGACGAGAGACGTTCGGCGCGGTTTTATTCGTTCACCGCGACCCACGATCTCGGCTATTGCCTCGGTGAAAGCGAATTATTGGAGAGAGCACGGCCTGACGAGAGACGTTCGGCGCGGTTTTATTCGTTCACCGTGACCACGATCTCGGCTATTGCCTCGGTGAAAGCGAATTATTGGAGCGAGCACGGCCTGACGAGAGACGTTCGGCGCGGTTTTTATTCGTTCACAGTGACCACGATCTCGGCTATTGCCTCGGTGAAAGCGAATTATTGGAGAGAGCACGGCCTGACGAGAGACGTACGGCGCGGTTTTTATTCGTTCACCGTGACCACGATCTCGGCTATTGCCTCGGTGAAAGCGAATTATTGGAGCTAGCACGGCCTGACGAGAGACGTTCGTCGCGGTTTTATTCGTTCACCGTGACCACGATCTCGGCTATTGCCTCGGTTAAAGCGAATTATTGGAGAGAGCACGGCCTGACGAGAGACGTTCGGCGCGGTTCTATTCGTTCACCGTGACCACGATCTCGGCTATTGCCTCGGTGAAAGCGAATTATTGGAGCGAGCACGGCCTGACGAGAGACGTTCGGCGCGGTTTTATTCGTTCACCGTGACCACGATCTCGGCTATTGCCTCGGTGAAAGCGAATTATTGGAGAGAGCACGGCCTGACGAGAGACGTTCGGCGCGGTTTTATTCGTTCACCGTGACCACGATCTCGGCTATTGCCTCGGTGAAAGCGAATTATTGGAGCGAGCACGGCCTGACGAGAGACGTTCGGCGCGGTTTTATTCGTTCACCGTGACCACGATCTCGGCTATTGCCTCGGTGAAAGCGAATTATTGGAGCGAGCACGGCCTGACGAGAGACGTTTGGCGCGGTTTTATTCGTTCACCGTGACCACGATCTCGGCTATTGCCTCGGTGAAAGCGAATTATTGGAGCGAGCACGGCCTGACGAGAGACGTTTTGGCGCCGTTTTATTCGTTCACCGTGACCACGATCTCGGCTATTGCCTCGGTGAAAGCGAATTATTGGAGAGAGCACGGCCTGACGAGAGACGTTCGGCGCGGTTTTATTCGTTCACCGTGACCACGATCTCGGCTATTGCCTCGGTGAAAGCGAATTATTGGAGCGAGCACGGCCTGACGAGAGACGTTCGGCGCCTTTTTATTCGTTCACCGTGACCACGATCTCGGCTATTGCCTCGGTGAAAGCGAATTATTGGAGAGAGCACGGCCTGACGAGTGACGTTCGGCGCGGTTTTATTCGTTCACCGTGACCACGATCTCGGCTATTGCCTCGGTGAAAGCGAATTATTGGAGAGAGCACGGCCTGACGAGAGACGTTCGGCGCGGTTTTATTCGTTCACCGTGACCACGATCTCGGCTATTGCCTCGGTAAAAGCGAATTATTGGAGCGAGCACGGCCTGACGAGAGACGTTCGGCGCGGTTTTATTCGTTCACCGTGACCACGATCTCGGCTATTGCCTCGGTGAAAGCGAATTATTGGAGCGAGCACGGCCTGACGAGAGACGTTTGCCGCCGTTTTATTCGTTCACCGTGACCACGATCTCGGCTATTGCCTCGGTGAAAGCGAATTATTGGAGAGAGCACGGCCTGACGAGAGACGTTCGGCGCCGTTTTATTCGTTCACCGTGACCACGATCTCGGCTATTGCCTCGGTGAAAGCGAATTATTGGAGAGAGCACGGCCTGACGAGAGACGTTCGGCGCGGTTTTATTCGTTCACCGTGACCACGATCTCGGCTATTGCCTCGGTGAAAGCGAAATTATTGGAGAGAGCACGGCCTGACGAGAGACGTTCGGCGCCGTTTTATTCGTTCACCGTGACCACGATCTCTTCTATTGCCTCGGTGAAAGCGAATTATTGGAGAGAGCACGGCCTGACGAGAGACGTTTGGCGCCGTTTTATTCGTTCACCGTGACCACGATCTCGGCTATTGCCTCTTTGAAAGCGAATTATTGGAGAGAGCACAGCCTGACGAGAGACGTTCGGCGCCGTTTTATTCGTTCACCGTGACCACGATCTCGGCTATTGCCTCGGTGAAAGCGAATTATTGGAGAGAGCACGGCCTGACGAGAGACGTTCGGCGCGGTTTTATTCGTTCACCGTGACCACGATCTCGGCTATTGCCTCGGTGAAAGCGAATTATTGGAGCGAGCACGGCCTGACGAGAGACGTTCGGCGCGGTTTTATTCGTTCACCGTGACCACGATCTCGGCTATTGCCTCGGTGAAAGCGAATTATTGGAGCGAGCACGGCCTGACGAGAGACGTTCGGCGCCGTTTTATTCGTTCACCGTGACCACGATCTCGGCTATTGCCTCGGTGAAAGCGAATTATTGGAGCGAGCACGGCCTGACGAGAGACGTTTGGCGCGGTTTATATTCGTTCACCGTGACCACGATCTCGGCTATTGCCCTCGGTGAAAGCGAATTATTGGAGAGAGCACGGCCTGACGAGAGACGTTCGGCGCCGTTTTATTCGTTCACCGTGACCACGATCTCGGCTATTGCCTCGGTGAAAGCGAATTATTGGAGAGAGCACGGCCTGACGAGAGACGTTTGGCGCCGTTTTATTCGTTCACCGTGACCACGATCTCGGGCTATTGCCTCGGTGAAAGCGAATTATTGGAGAGAGCACGGCCTGAAGAGAGACGTTCGGCGCCGTTTTTATTCGTTCACCGTGACCACGATCTCGGCTATTGCCTCGGTGAAAGCGAATTATTGGAGAGAGCACGGCCTGACGAGAGACGTTCGGCGCGGTTTTATTCGTTCACCGTGACCACGATCTCGGCTATTGCCTCGGTGAAAGCGAATTATTGGAGCGAGCACGGCCTGACGAGAGACGTTCGGCGCGGTTTTATTCGTTCACCGTGACCACGATCTCGGCTATTGCCTCGGTGAAAGCGAATTATTGGAGCGAGCACGGCCTGACGAGAGACGTTCGGCGCGGTTTTATTCGTTAACCGTGACCACGATCTCGGCTATTGCCTCGGTGAAAGCGAATTATTGGAGCGAGCGCGGCCTGACGAGAGACGTTCGGCGCGGTTTTATTCGTTCACCGTGACCACGATCTCGGCTATTGCCTCGGTGAAAGCGAATTATTGGAGCGAGCACGGCCTGACGAGAGACGTTCGGCGCGGTTTTATTCGTTCACCGTGACCACGATCTCGGCTATTGCCTCGGTGAAAGCGAATTATTGGAGCGAGCACGGCCTGACCGAGAGACGTTCGGCGCCGTTTTATTCGTTCACCGTGACCACGATCTCGGCTATTGCCTCGGTGAAAGCGAATTATTGGAGAGAGCACGGCCTGACGAGAGACGTTCGGCGCGGTTTTATTCGTTCACCGTGACCACGATCTCGGCTATTGCCTCGGTGAAAGCGAATTATTGGAGAGAGCACGGCCTGACGAGAGACGTTCGGCGCGGTTTTATTCGTTCACCGTGACCACGATCTCGGCTATTGTCTCGGTGAAAGCGAATTTTTGGAGAGAGCACGGCCTGACGAGAGACGTTCGGCGCCGTTTTATTCGTTTCACCGTGACCACGATCTCGGCTATTGCCTTGGTGAAAGCGAACTATTGGAGAGAGCACGGCCTGACGAGAGACGTTCGGCGCGGTTTTATTCGTTCACCGTGACCACGATCTCGGCTATTGCCTCGGTGAAAGCGAATTATTGGAGAGAGCACGGCCTGACGAGAGACGTTCGGCGCGGTTTTATTCGTTCACCGTGACCACGATCTCGGCTATTGCCTCGGTGAAAGCGAATTATTGGAGAGACCACGGCCTGACGAGAGACGTTCGGCGCGGTTTTATTCGTTCACCGTGACCACGATCTCGGCTATTGCCTCGGTGAAAGCGAATTATTGGAGAGAGCACGGCCTGACGAGAGACGTTTGGCGCGGTTTTATTCGTTCACCGTGACCACGATCTCGGCTATTGCCTCGGTGAAAGCGAATTATTGGAAAGAGCACGGCCTGACGAGAGACGTTTGGCGCGGTTTTATTCGTTCACCGTGACCACGATCTCGGCTATTGCCTCGGTGAAAGCGAATTATTGGAGCAAGCACGGCCTGACGAGAGACGTTTGGCGCGGTTTTTATTCGTTCACCGTGACCACGATCTCGGCTATTGCCTCGGTGAAAGCGAATTATTGGAGAGAGCACGGCCTGACGAGAGACGTTTGGCGCGGTTTTATTCGTTCACCGTGACCACGATCTCGGCTATTGCCTCGGTGAAAGCGAATTATTGGAGAGAGCACGGCCTGACGAGAGACGTTTCGCGCGGTTTTATTCGTTCACCGTGACCACGATCTCGGCTATTGCCCTCGGTGAAAGCGAATTATTAGAGCGAGCACGGCCTGACAAGAGACGTTTGGCGCGGTTTTATTCGTTCACCGTGACCACGATCTCGGCTATTGCCTCGGTGAAAGCGAATTATTGGAGAGAGCACGGCCTGACGAGAGACGTTTGGCGCGGTTTTATTCGTTCACCGTGACCACGATCTCGGCTATTGCCTCGGTGAAAGCGAATTATTGGAGCGAGCACGGCCTGACGAGAGACGTTCGGCGCGGTTTTATTCGTTCACCGTGACCACGATCTCGGCTATTGCCTCGGTGAAAGCGAATTATTGGAGCGAGCACGGCCTGACGAGAGACGTTCGGCGCGGTTTTATTCGTTCACCCGTGACCCCGATCTCGGCTATTGCCTCGGTGAAAGCGAATTATTGGAGCGAGCACGGCCTGACGAGAGACGTTCGGCGCGGTTTTATTCGTTCACCGTGACCACGATCTCGGCTATTGCCTCGGTGAAAGCGAATTATTGGAGAGAGCACGGCCTGACGAGAGACGTTCGGCGCGGTTTTATTCGTTCACTGTGACCACGATCTCGGCTATTGCCTCGGTGAAAGCGAATTATTGGAGTGAGCACGGGCTGACGAGAGACGTGTTCGGCGCGGTTTTATTCCTTCACCGTGACCACGATCTCGGCTATTGCCTCGGTGAAAGTGAATTATTGGAGAGAGCACGGCCTGACGAGAGACGTTCGGGCGCGGTTTTATTCGTTCACCCGCGACCACGATCTCGGCTATTTGCCTCGGTGAAAGCGAATTATTGGAGAGAGCACGGCCTGACGAGAGACGTTCGGCGCGGTTTTATTCGTTCACCGTGACCACGATCTCGGCTATTGCCTCGGTGAAAGCGAATTATTGGAGCGAGCACGGCCTGACGAGAGACGTTCGGCGCGGTTTTATTCGTTCATCAGTGACCACGATCTCGGCTATTGCCTCGGTGAAAGCGAATTATTGGAGAGAGCACGGCCTGACGAGAGACGTACGGCGCGGTTTTATTCGTTCACCGTGACCACGATGCTATTGCCTCGGTGAAAGCGAATTATTGGAGCTAGCACGGCCTGACGAGAGACGTTCGTCGCGGTTTTATTCGTTCACCGTGACCACGATCTCGGCTATTGCCTCGGTTAAAGCGAATTATTGGAGAGAGCACGGCCTGACGAGAGACGTTCGGCGCGGTTCTATTCGTTCACCGTGACCACGATCTCGGCTATTGCCTCGGTGAAAGCGAATTATTGGAGCGAGCACGGCCTGACGAGAGACGTTCGGCGCGGTTTTTATTCGTTCACCGTGACCACGATCTCGGCTATTGCCTCGGTGAAAGCGAATTATTGGAGAGAGCACGGCCTGACGGAGACGTTCGGCGCGGTTTTATTCGTTCACCGTGACCACGATCTCGGCTATTGCCTCGGTGAAAGCGAATTATTGGAGCGAGCACGGCCTGACGAGAGACGTTCGGCGCGGTTTTATTCGTTCACCGTGACCACGATCTCGGCTATTGCCTCGGTGAAAGCGAATTATTGGAGCGAGCACGGCCTGACGAGAGACGTTTGGCGCGGTTTTATTCGTTCACCGTGACCACGATCTCGGCTATTGCCTCGGTGAAAGCGAATTATTGGAGCGAGCACGGCCTGACGAGAGACGTTTGGCGCCGTTTTATTCGTTCACCGTGACCACGATCTCGGCTATTGCCTCGGTGAAAGCGAATTATTGGAGAGAGCACGGCCTGACGAGAGACGTTCGGCGCGGTTTTATTCGTTCACCGTGACCACGATCTCGGCTATTGCCTCGGTGAAAGCGAATTATTGGAGCGAGCACGGCCTGACGAGAGACGTTCGGCGCCTTTTTATTCGTTCACCGTGACCACGATCTCGGCTATTGCCTCGGTGAAAGCGAATTATTGGAGAGAGCACGGCCTGACGAGTGACGTTCGGCGCGGTTTTATTCGTTCACCGTGACCACGATCTCGGCTATTGCCTCGGTGAAAGCGAATTATTGGAGAGAGCACGGCCTGACGAGAGACGTTCGGCGCGGTTTTATTCGTTCACCGTGACCACGATCTCGGCTATTGCCTCGGTAAAAGCGAATTATTGGAGCGAGCACGGCCTGACGAGAGACGTTCGGCGCGGTTTTATTCGTTCACCGTGACCACGATCTCGGCTATTGCCTCGGTGAAAGCGAATTATTGGAGCGAGCACGGCCTGACGAGAGACGTTTGCCGCCGTTTTATTCGTTCACCGTGACCACGATCTCGGCTATTGCCTCGGTGAAAGCGAATTATTGGAGAGAGCACGGCCTGACGAGAGACGTTCGGCGCCGTTTTATTCGTTCACCGTGACCACGATCTCGGCTATTGCCTCGGTGAAAGCGAATTATTGGAGAGAGCACGGCCTGACGAGAGACGTTCGGCGCGGTTTTATTCGTTCACCGTGACCACGATCTCGGCTATTGCCTCGGTGAAAGCGAATTATTGGAGAGAGCACGGCCTGACGAGAGACGTTCGGCGCCGTTTTTATTCGTTCACCGTGACCACGATCTCGGCTATTGCCTCGGTGAAAGCGAATTATTGGAGAGAGCACGGCCTGACGAGAGACGTTTGGCGCCGTTTTATTCGTTCACCGTGACCACGATCTCGGCTATTGCCTCTTTGAAAGCGAATTATTGGAGAGAGCACAGCCTGACGAGAGACGTTCGGCGCCGTTTTATTCGTTCACCGTGACCACGATCTCGGCTATTGCCTCGGTGAAAGCGAATTATTGGAGAGAGCACGGCCTGACGAGAGACGTTCGGCGCGGTTTTATTCGTTCACCGTGACCACGATCTCGGCTATTGCCTCGGTGAAAGCGAATTATTGGAGCGAGCACGGCCTGACGAGAGACGTTCGGCGCGGTTTTATTCGTTCACCGTGACCACGATCTCGGCTATTGCCTCGGTGAAAGCGAATTATTGGAGCGAGCACGGCCTGACGAGAGACGTTCGGCGCCGTTTTATTCGTTCACCGTGACCACGATCTCGGCTATTGCCTCGGTGAAAGCGAATTATTGGAGCGAGCACGGCCTGACGAGAGACGTTTGGCGCGGTTTTATTCGTTCACCGTGACCACGATCTCGGCTATTGCCTCGGTGAAAGCGAATTATTGGAGAGAGCACGGCCTGACGAGAGACGTTCGGCGCCGTTTTATTCGTTCACCGTGACCACGATCTCGGCTATTGCCTCGGTGAAAGCGAATTATTGGAGAGAGCACGGCCTGACGAGAGACGTTTGGCGCCGTTTTATTCGTTCACCGTGACCACGATCTCGGCTATTGCCTCGGTGAAAGCGAATTATTGGAGAGAGCACGGCCTGAAGAGAGACGTTCGGCGCCGTTTTATTCGTTCACCGTGACCACGATCTCGGCTATTGCCTCGGTGAAAGCGAATTATTGGAGAGAGCACGGCCTGACGAGAGACGTTCGGCGCGGTTTTATTCGTTCACCGTGACCACGATCTCGGCTATTGCCTCGGTGAAAGCGAATTATTGGAGCGAGCACGGCCTGACGAGAGACGTTCGGCGCGGTTTTATTCGTTCACCGTGACCACGATCTCGGCTATTGCCTCGGTGAAAGCGAATTATTGGAGCGAGCACGGCCTGACGAGAGACGTTCGGCGCGGTTTTATTCGTTAACCGTGACCACGATCTCGGCTATTGCCTCGGTGAAAGCGAATTATTGGAGCGAGCGCGGCCTGACGAGAGACGTTTGGCGCGGTTTTATTCGTTCACCGTGACCACGATCTCGGCTATTGCCTCGGTGAAAGCGAATTATTGGAGAGAGCACGGCCTGACGAGAGACGTTCGGCGCGGTTTTATTCGTTCACCGTGACCACGATCTCGGTTATTGCCTCGGTGAAAGCGAATTATTGGAGCGAGCACGGCCTGACGAGAGACGTTCGGCGCCGTTTTATTCGTTCACCGTGACCACGATCTCGGCTATTGCCTCAGGGAAAGCGAATTATTGGAGAGAGCACGGCCTGACGAGAGACGTTCGGCGCGGTTTTATTCGTTCACCGTGACCACGATCTCGGCTATTGCCTCGGTGAAAGCGAATTATTGGAGAGAGCACGGCCTGACGAGAGACGTTCGGCGCGGTTTTATTCGTTCACCGTGACCACGATCTCGGCTATTGCCTCGGTGAAAGCGAATTATTGGAGCGAGCACGGCCTGACGAGAGACGTTCGGCGCGGTTTTATTCGTTCACCGTGACCACGATCTCGGCTATTGCCTCGGTGAAAGCGAATTATTGGAGCGAGCACGGCCTGACGAGAGACGTTCGGCGCCGTTTTATTCGTTCACCGTGACCACGATCTCGGCTATTGCCTCGGTGAAAGCGAATTATTGGAGCGAGCACGGCCTGACGAGAGACGTTCGGCGCCGTTTTATTCGTTCACCGTGAAAACGATCTCGGCTACTGCCTCGGTGAAAGCGAATTATTGGAGAGAGCACGGCCTGACGAGAGACGTTCGGCGCCGTTTTATTCGTTCACCGTGACCACGATCTCGGCTATTGCCTCGGTGAAAGCGAATTATTGGAGAGAGCACGGCCTGACGAGAGACGTTCGGCGCCGTTTTATTCGTTCACCGTGACCACGATCTCGGCTATTGCCTCGGTGAAAGCGAATTATTGGAGAGAGCACGGCCTGACGAGAGACGTTCGGCGCGGTTTTATTCGTTCACCGTGACCACGATCTCGGCTATTGCCTCGGTGAAAGCGAATTATTGGAGAGAGCACGGCCTGACGAGAGACGTTCGGCGCGGTTTTATTCGTTCACCGTGACCACCATCTCGGCTATTGCCTCGGTGAAAGCGAATTATTGGAGCGAGCACGGCCTGACGAGAGACGTTCGGCGCGGTTTTATTCGTTCACCGTGACCACGATCTCGGCTATTGCCTCGGTGAAAGCGAATTATTGGAGAGAGCACGGCCTGACGAGAGACGTTCGGCGCCGTTTTATTCGTTCACCGTCACCACGATCTCGGCTATTGCCTCGGTGAAAGCGAATTATTGGAGCGAGCACGGCCTGACGAGAGACGTTCGGCGCCGTTTTATTCGTTCACCGTGACCACGATCTCGGCTATTGCCTCGGTGAAAGCGAATTATTGGAGAGAGCACGGCCTGACGAGAGACGTTCGGCGCCGTTTTATTCGTTCACCGTGACCACGATCTCGGCTATTGCCTCGGTGAAAGCGAATTATTGGAGAGAGCACGGCCTGACGAGAGACGTTCGGCGCCGTTTTATTTGTTCACCATGACCACGATCTCGGCTATTGCCTCGGTGAAAGCGAATTATTGGAGAGAGCACGGCCTGACGAGAGACGTTCGGCGCGGTTTTATTCGTTCACCGTGACCACGATCTCGGCTATTGCCTCGGTGAAAGCGAATTATTGGAGCGAGCACGGCCTGACGAGAGACGTTCGGCGCCGTTTTATTCGTTCACCGTGACCACGATCTCGGCTATTGCCTCGGTGAAAGCGAATTATTGGAGAGAGCACGGCCTGACGAGAGACGTTCGGCGCGGTTTTATTCGTTCACCGTGACCACGATCTCGGCTATTGCCTCGGTGAAAGCGAATTATTGGAGCGAGCACGGCCTGACGAGAGACGTTCGGCGCGGTTTTATTCGTTCACCGTGACCACGATCTCGGCTATTGGCTCGGTGAAAGCGAATTATTGGAGAGAGCACGGCCTGACGAGAGACGTTCGGCGCCGTTTTATTCGTTCACCGTGACCACGATCTCGGCTATTGCCTCGGTGAAAGCGAATTATTGGAGAGAGCACGGCCTGACGAGAGACGTTCGGCGCCGTTTTATACGTTCACCGTGACCACGATCTCGGCTATTGCCTCGGCGAAAGCGAATTATTGGAGAGAGCACGGCCTGACGAGAGACGTTCGGCGCGGTTTTATTCGTTCACCGTGACCACGATCTCGGCTATTGCCTCGGTGAAAGCGAATTATTGGAGCGAGCACGGCCTGACGAGAGACGTTCGGCGCGGTTTTATTCGTTCACCGTGACCACGACGGCGTCTATTGGCTCGGTGAAAGCGAATTATTGGAGAGAGCACGGCCTGACGAGAGACGTTCGGCGCGGTTTTATTCGTTCACCGTGACCACGATCTCGGCTATTGCCTCGGTGAAAGCGAATTATTGGAGAGAGCACGGCCTGACGAGAGACGTTCGGCGCGGTTTTATTCGTTCACCGTGACCACGATCTCGGCTATTGCCTCGGTGAAAGCGAATCATTGGAGAGAGCACGGCCTGACGAGAGACGTTCGGCGCGGTTTTATTCGTTCACCGTGACCACGATCTCGGCTATTGCCTCGGTGAAAGCGAATTATTGGATAGAGCACGGCCTGACGAGAGACGTTCGGCGCGGTTTTATTCGTTCACCGTGACCACGATCTCGGCTATTGCCTCGGTGAAAGCGAATTATTGGAGAGAGCACGGCCTGACGAGAGACGTTCGGCGCGGTTTTATTCGTTCACCCGTGACCACGATCTCGGCTATTGCCTCGGTGAAAGCGAATTATTGGAGAGAGGACGGCCTGACGAGAGACGTTCGGCGCGGTTTTATTGGTTCACCGTGACCACGATCTCGGCTATTGCCTCGGTGAAAGCGAATTATTGAAGAGAGCACGGCCTGACGAGAGACGTTTGGCGCGGTTTTATTCGTTCACCGCGACCACGATCTCGGCTATTGCCTCGGTGAAAGCGAATTATAGGAGAGAGCACGGCCTGACGAGAGACGTTCGGCGCGGTTTTATTCGTTCACCGTGACCACGATCTCGGCTATTGCCTCGGTAAAAGCGAATTATTGGAGAGAGCACGGCCTGACGAGAGACGTTCGGCGCGGTTTTATTCGTTCACCGTGACCACGATCTCGGCTATTGCCTCGGTGAAAGCGAATTATTGGAGAGAGCACGGCCTGACGAGAGACGTTCGGGGCGGTTTTATTCGTTCACCGTGACCACGATCTCGGCTATTGCCTCGGTGAAAGCGAATTATTGGAGAGAGCACGGCCTGACGAGAGACGTTCGGCGCGGTTTTGTTCGTTCACCGTGACCACGATCTCGGCTATTGCCTCGGTGAAAGCGAATTATTGGAGAGAGCACGGCCTGACGAGAGACGTTCGGCGCGGTTTTATTCGTTCACCGTGACCACGATCTCGGCTATTGCCTCGGTGAAAGCGAATTATTGGAGAGAGCACAGCCTGACGAGAGACGTTCGGCGCGGTTTTTTTCGTTCACCGTGACCACGATCTCGGCTATTGCCTCGGTGAAAGCGAATTATTGGAGAGAGCACGGCCTGACGAGAGACGTTCGGCGCGGTTTTATTCGTTCACCGTGACCACGATCTCGGCTATTGCCTCGGTGAAAGCGAATTATTGGAGAGAGCACGGCCTGACGAGAGACGTTCGGCGCGGTTTTATTCGTTCACCGTGACCACGATCTCGGCTATAGCCTCGGTGAAAGCGAATTATTGGAGAGAGCACGGCCTGACGAGAGACGTTCGGCGCGGTTTTATTCGTTCACCGTGACCACCGATCTCGGCTATTGCCTCGGTGAAAGCGAATTATTGGAGAGAGCACGGCCTGACGAGAGACGTTCGGCGCGGTTTTATTCGTTCACCGTGACCACGATCTCGGCTATTGCCTCGGTGAAAGCGAATTTATTGGTGAGAGCACGGCCTGACGAGAGACGTTCGGCGCGGTTTTATTCGTTCACCGTGACCACGATCTCGGCTATTGCCTCGGTGAAAGCGAATTATTGGAGAGAGCACGGCCTGACGAGAGACGTTCGGCGCGGTTTTATTCGTTCACCGTGACCACGATCTCGGCTATTGCCTCGGTGAAAGCGAATTATTGGAGAGAGCACGGCCTGACGAGAGACGTTCGGCGCGGTTTTATTCGTTCACCGTGACCACGATCTCCGCTATTGCCTCGGTGAAAGCGAATTATTGGAGAGAGCACGGCCTGACGAGAGACGTTCGGCGCGGTTTTATTCGTTCACCGTGACCACGATCTCGGCTATTGCCTCGGTGAAAGCGAATTATTGGAGAGAGCACGGCCTGACGAGAGACGTTCGGCGCGGTTTTATTCGTTCACCGTGACTACGATCTCGGCTATTGCCTCGGTGAAAGCGAATTATTGGAGAGAGCACGGCCTGACGAGAGACGTTCGGCGCGGTTTTATTCGTTCACCGTGACCACGATCTCCGCTATTGCCTCGGTGAAAGCGAATTATTGGAGAGAGCACGGCCTGACGAGAGACGTTCGGCGCGGTTTTATTCGTTCATCGTGACCACGATCTCGGCTATTGCCTCGGTGAAAGCGAATTATTGGAGAGAGCACGGCCTGACGAGAGACGTTCGGCGCGGTTTTATTCGTTCACCGTGACCACGATCTCGGCTATTGCCTCGGTGAAAGCGAATTATTCGAGAGAGCACGGCCTGACGAGAGACGTTCGGCGCGGTTTTATTTGTTCACCGTGACCACGATCTCGGCTATTGCCTCGGTGAAAGCGAATTATTGGAGAGAGCACGGCCTGACGAGAGACGTTCGGCGCGGTTTTATTCGTTCACCGTGACCACGATCTCGGCTATTGCCTCGGTGAAAGCGAATTATTGGAGAGAGCACGGCCTGACGAGAGACGTTCGGCGCCGTTTTATTCGTTCACCGTGACCACGATCTCGGCTATTGCCTCGGTGAAAGCGAATTATTGGAGAGAGCACGGCCTGACGAGAGACGTTCGGCGCGGTTTTATTCGTTCACCGTGACCACGATCTCGGCTATTGCCTCGCTGAAAGCGAATTATTGGAGAGAGCACGGCCTGACGAGAGACGTTCGGCGCGGTTTTATTCGTTCACCGTGACCACGATCTCGGCTATTGCCTCGGTGAAAGCGAATTATTGGAGAGAGCACAGCCTGACGAGAGACGTTCGGCGCGGTTTTATTCGTTCACCGTGACCACGATCTCGGCTATTGCCTGGGTGAAAGCGAATTATTGGAGAGAGCACGGCCTGACGAGAGACGTTCGGCGCGGTTTTATTCGTTCACCGTGACCACGATCTCGGCTATTGCCTCGGTGAAAGCGAATTATTGCAGAGAGCACGGCCTGACGAGAGACGTTCGGCGCGGTTTTATTCGTTCACCGTGACCACGATCTCGGCTATTGCCTCGGTGAAAGCGAATTATTGGAGAGAGCACGGCCTGACGAGAGACGTTCGGCGCGGTTTTATTCGTTCACCGTGACCACGATCTCGGCTATTGCCTCGGTGAAAGCGAATTATTGGAGAGAGCACGGCCTGACGAGAGACGTTCGGCGCGGTTTTATTCGTTCACCGTGACCACGATCTCGGCTATTGCCTCGGTGAAAGCGAATTATTGGAGAGAGCACGGCCTGACGAGAGACGTTCGGCGCGGTTTTATTCGTTCACCGTGACCACGATCTCGGCTATTGCCCTCGGTGAAAGCGAATTATTGGAGAGAGCACGGCCTGACGAGAGACGTTTGGCGCCGTTTTATTCGTTCACCGTGACCACGATCTCGGCTATTGCCTCGGTGAAAGCGAATTATTGGAGAGAGCACGGCCTGACGAGAGACGTTCGGCGCGGTTTTATTTGTTCACCGTGACCACGATCTCGGCTATTGCCTCGGTGAAAGCGAATTATTGGAGAGAGCACGGCCTGACGAGAGACGTTCGGCGCGGTTTTATTCGTTCACCGTGACCACGATCTCGGCTATTGCCTCGGTGAAAGCGAATTATTGGAGAGAGCACGGCCTGACGAGAGACGTTCGGCGCGGTTTTATTCGTTCACCGTGACCACGATCTCGGCTATTGCCTCGGTGAAAGCGAATTATTGGAGAGAGCACGGCCTGACGAGAGACGTTCGGCGCGTTTTATTCGTTCCTCCGGACCACGATCTCGCCTATTGCCTCGGTGAAAGCGAATTATTGGAGAGAGCACGGCCTGACGAGAGACGTTTGGCGCGGTTTTATTCGTTCACCGTGACCACGATCTCGCCTATTGCCTCGGTGAAAGCGGATTATTGGAGAGAGCACGGCCTGACGAGAGACGTTTGGCGCCGTTTTATTCGTTCACCGTGACCACGATCTCGCCTATTGCCTCGGTGAAAGCGAATTATTGGAGAGAGCACGGCCTGACGAGAGACGTTTGGCGCGGTTTTATTCGTTCACCGTGACCACGATCTCGCCTATTGCCTCGGTGAAAGCGAATTATTGGAGTAAGCACGGCCTGACGAGAGACGTTCGGCGCGGTTTTATTCGTTCACCGTGACCACGATCTCGCCTATTGCCTCGGTGAAAGCGAATTATTGGAGAGAGCACGGCCGGACGAGAGACGTTTGGCGCGGTTTTATTCGTTCACCGTGACCACGATCTCGCCTATTGCCTCGGTGAAAGCGAATTATTGGAGAGAGCACGGCCTGACGAGAGACGTTCGGCGCGGTTTTATTCGTTCACCGTGACCACGATCTCGCCTACTGCCTCGGTGAAAGCGAATTATTGGAGAGAGCACGGCCTGACGAGAGACGTTTGGCGCCGTTTTATTCGTTCACCGTGACCACGATCTCGCCTATTGCCTCGGTGAAAGCGAATTATTGGAGAGAGCACGGCCTGACGAGTGACGTTCGGCGCGGTTTTATTCGTTCACCGTGACCACGATCTCGCCTATTGCCTCGGTGAAAGCGAATTATTGGAGAGAGCACGGCCTGACGAGAGACGTTTGGCGCGGTTTTATTCGTTCACCGTGACCACGATCTCGCCTATTGCCTCGGTGAAAGCGAATTATTGGAGAGAGCACGCCCTGACGAGAGACGTTTGGCGCGGTTTTATTCGTTCACCGTGACCACGATCTCGCCTATTGCCTCGGTGAAAGCGAATTATTGGAGAGAGCACGGCCTGACGAGAGACGTTTGGCGCCGTATTATTCGTTCACCGTGACCACGATCTCGCCTATTGCCTCGGTGAATGCGAATTATTGGAGAGAGCACGGCCTGACGAGAGACGTTTGGCGCGGTTTTATTCGTTCACCGTGACCACGATCTCGCTATTGCCTTGGTGAAAGCGAATTATTGGAGTAAGCACGGCCTGACGAGAGACGTTCGGCGCGGTTTTATTCGTTCACCGTGACCACGATCTCGCCTATTGCCTCGGTGAAAGCGAATTATTGGAGAGAGCACGGCCTGACGAGAGACGTTTGGCGCCGTTTATTCGTTCACCGTGACCACGATCTCGCCTATTGCCTCGGTGAAAGCAAATTATTGGAGAGAGCACGGCCTGACGAGAGACGTTTGGCGCCGTTTTATTCGTTCACCGTGACCACGATCTCGCCTATTGCCTCGGTGAAAGCGAATTATTGGAGAGAGCACGGCCTGACGAGAGACGTTTGGCGCCGTTTTATTCGTTCACCGTGACCACGATCTCGCCTATTGCCTCGGTGAAAGCGAATTATTGGAGAGAGCACGGCCTGATGAGAGACGTTTGGCGCGGTTTTATTCGTTCACCGTGACCACGATCTCGCCTATTGCCTCGGTGAAAGCGAATTATTGGAGAGAGCACGGCCTGACGAGAGACGTTTGGCGCCGTTTTATTCGTTCACCGTGACCACGATCTCGCCTATTGCCTCGGTGAAAGCGAATTATTGGAGAGAGCACGGCCTGACGAGAGACGTTCGGCGCCGTTTTATTCGTTCACCGTGACCACGATCTCGCCTATTACCTCGGTGAAAGCGAATTATTGGAGAGAGCACGGCCTGACGAGAGACGTTTGGCGCCGTTTTATTCGTTCACCGTGACCACGATCTCGCCTATTGCCTCGGTGAAAGCGAATTATTGGAGAGAGCACGGCCTGACGAGAGACGTTTGGCGCCGTTTTACTCGTTCACCGTGACCACGATCTCGCCTATTGCTTCGGTGAAAGCGAATTATTGGAGAGAGCACGGCCTGACGAGAGACGTTTGGCGCGGTTTTATTCGTTCACCGTGACCACGATCTCGCCTATTGCCTCGGTGAAAGCGAATTATTGGAGAGAGCACGGCCTGACGAGAGACGTTTGGCGCCGTTTTATTCGTTCACCGTGACCACGATCTCGCCTATTGCCTCGGTGAAAGCGAATTATTGGAGAGAGCACGGCCTGACGAGAGACGTTTGGCGCCGTTTTATTCGTTCACCGTGACCACGATCTCGCCTATTGCCTCGGTGAAAGCGAATTATTGGAGAGAGCACGGCCTGACGAGAGACGTTTGGCGCGGTTTTATTCGTTCACCGTGACCACGATCTCGCCTATTGCCTCGGTGAAAGCGAATTATTGGAGAGAGCACGACCTGACGAGAGACGTTTGGCGCCGTTTTATTCGTTCACCGTGACCACGATCTCGCCTATTGCCTCGGTGAAAGCGAATTATTGGAGAGAGCACGGCCTGACGAGAGACGTTTGGCGCCGTTTTACTCGTTCACCGTGACCACGATCTCGCCTATTGCCTCGGTGAAAGCGAATTATTGGAGAGAGCACGGCCTGACGAGAGACGTTTGGCGCGGTTTTATTCGTTCACCGTGACCACGATCTCGCCTATTGCCTCGGTGAAAGCGAATTATTGGAGAGAGCACGGCCTGACGAGAGACGTTTGGCGCGGTTTTATTCGTTCACCGTGACCACGATCTCGCCTATTGCCTCGGTGAAAGCGAATTATTGGAGAGAGCACGGCCTGAAGAGAGACGTTTGGCGCGGTTTTATTCGTTCACCGTGACCACGATCTCGCCTATTGCCTCGGTGAAAGCGAATTATTGGAGAGAGCACGGCCTGACGAGAGACGTTTGGCGCCGTTTTATTCGTTCACCGTGACCACAGATCTCGCCTATTGCCTCGGTGAAAGCGAATTATTGGAGAGAGCACGGCCTGACGAGAGACGTTCGGCGCCATTTTATTCGTTCACCGTGACCACGATCTCGCCTATTGCCTCGGTGAAAGCGAATTATTGGAGAGAGCACGGCCTGACGAGAGACGTTTGGCGCCGTTTTATTCGTTCACCGTGACCACGATCTCGCCTATTGCCTCGGTGAAAGCGAATTATTGGAGAGAGCACGGCCTGACGAGAGACGTTTGGCGCCGTTTTACTCGTTCACCGTGACCACGATCTCGCCTATTGCCTCGGTGAAAGCGAATTATTGGAGAGAGCACGGCCTGACGAGAGACATTTGGCGCGGTTTTTATTCGTTCACACGTGACCACGATCTCGCCTATTGCCTCGGTGAAAGCGAATTATTGGAGAGAGCACGGCCTGACGAGAGACGTTTGGCGCCGTTTTATTCGTTCACCGTGAACACGATCTCGCCTATTGCATCGGTGAAAGCGAATTATTGGAGAGAGCACGGGCCTGACGAGAGACGTTTGGCGCGGTTTTATTCGTTCACCGTGACCACGATCTCGCCTATTGCCTCGGTGAAAGCGAATTATTGGAGAGAGCACGGCCTGACGAGAGACGTTTGGCGCCGTTTTACTCGTTCACCGTGACCACGATCTCGCCTATTGCCTTGGTGAAAGCGAATTATTGGAGAGAGCACGGCCTGACGAGAGACGTTTGGCGCCGTTTTATTCGTTCACCGTGACCACGATCTCGCCTATTGCCTCGGTGAAAGCGAATTATTGGAGAGAGCACGGCCTGACGAGAGACGTTTGGCGCCGTTTTACTCGTTCACCGTGACCACGATCTCGCCTATTGCCTCGGTGAAAGCGAATTATTGGAGAGAGCACGGCCTGACGAGAGACGTTTGGCGCGGTTTTATTCGTTCACCGTGACCACGATCTCGCCTATTGCCTCGGTGAAAGCGAATTATTGGAGAGAGCACGGCCTGACGAGAGACGTTTGGCGCCGTTTTATTCGTTCACCGTGAACACGATCTCGCCTATTGCATCGGTGAAAGCGAATTATTGGAGAGAGCACGGCCTGACGAGAGACGTTTGGCGCGGTTTTATTCGTTCACCGTGACCACGATCTCGCCTATTGCCTCGGTGAAAGCGAATTATTGGAGAGAGCACGGCCTGACGAGAGACGTTTGGCGCCGTTTTACTCGTTCACCGTTACCACGATCTCGCCTATTGCCTTGGTGAAAGCGAATTATTGGAGAGAGCACGGCCTGACGAGAGACGTTTGGCGCGGTTTTATTCGTTCACCGTGACCACGATCTCGCCTATTTGCCTCGGTGAAAGCGAATTATTGGAGAGAGCACGGCCTGACGAGAGACGTTTGGCGCCGTTTTATTCGTTCACCGTGACCACGATCTCGCCTATTGCCTCGGTGAAAGCGAATTATTGGAGAGAGCACGGCCTGACGAGAGACGTTCGGCGCGGTTTTATTCGTCACCCGTGACCATGATCTCGCCTGTTGCCTCGGTGAAAGCGAATTATTGGAGAGAGCACGGCCTGACGAGAGACGTTTGGCGCCGTTTTATTCGTTCACCGTGACCACGATCTCGCCTATTGCCTCGGTGAAAGCGAATTATTGGAGAAGCACGGCCTGACGAGAGACGTTCGGCGCCATTTTATTCGTTCACCGTGACCACGATCTCGCCTATTGCCTCGGTGAAAGCGAATTATTGGAGAGAGCACGGCCTGACGAGAGACGTTTGGCGCCGTTTTATTCGTTCACTCGTGACCACGATCTCGCCTATTGCCTCGGTGAAAGCGAATTATTGGAGAGAGCACGGCCTGACGAGAGACGTTTGGCGCCGTTTTACTCGTTCACCGTGACCACGATCTCGCCTATTGCCTCGGTGAAAGCGAATTATTGGAGAGAGCACGGCCTGACGAGAGACGTTTGGCGCGGTTTTATTCGTTCACCGTGACCACGATCTCGCCTATTGCCTCGGTGAAAGCGAATTATTGGAGAGAGCACGGCCTGACGAGAGACGTTTGGCGCCGTTTTATTTCGTTCACCGTGAACACGATCTCGCCTATTGCATCGGTGAAAGCGAATTATTGGAGAGAGCACGGCCTGACGAGAGACGTTTGGCGCGGTTTTATTCGTTCACCGTGACCACGATCTCGCCTATTGCCTCGGTGAAAGCGAATTATTGGAGAGAGCACGGCCTGACGAGAGACGTTTGGCGCCGTTTTACTCGTTCCACCGTGACCACGGATCTCGCCTATTGCCTTGGTGAAAGCGAATTATTGGAGAGAGCACGGCCTGACGAGAGACGTTTGGCGCGGTTTTATTCGTTCACCGTGACCACGATCTCGCCTATTGCCTCGGTGAAAGCGAATTATTGGAGAGAGCACGGCCTGACGAGAGACGTTTGGCGCCGTTTTATTCGTTCACCGTGACCACGATCTCGGCTATTGCCTCGGTGAAAGCGAATTATTGGAGAGAGCACGGCCTGACGAGAGACGTTTGGCGCCGTTTTATTCGTTCACCGTGACCACGATCTCGCCTATTGCCTCGGTGAATGCGAATTATTGGAGAGAGCACGGCCTGACGAGAGACGTTTGGCGCGGTTTTATTCGTTCACCGTGACCACGATCTCGCCTATTGCCTCGGTGAAAGCGAATTATTGGAGTAAGCACGGCCTGACGAGAGACGTTCGGCGCGGTTTTATTCGTTCACCGTGACCACGATCTCGCCTATTGCCTCGGTGAAAGCGAATTATTGGAGAGAGCACGGCCTGACGAGAGACGTTTGGCGCCGTTTTATTCGTTCACCGTGACCACGATCTCGCCTATTGCCTCGGTGAAAGCGAATTATTGGAGAGAGCACGGCCTGACGAGAGACGTTTGGCGCCGTTTTATTCGTTCACCGTGACCACGATCTCGCCTATTGCCTCGGTGAAAGCGAATTATTGGAGAGAGCACGGCCTGACGAGAGACGTTTGGCGCCGTTTTATTCGTTCACCGTGACCACGATCTCGCCTATTGCCTCGGTGAAAGCGAATTATTGGAGAGAGCACGGCCTGATGAGAGACGTTTGGCGCGGTTTTATTCGTTCACCGTGACCACGATCTCGCCTATTGCCTCGGTGAAAGCGAATTATTGGAGAGAGCACGGCCTGACGAGAGACGTTTGGCGCCGTTTTATTCGTTCACCGTGACCACGATCTCGCCTATTGCCTCGGTGAAAGCGAATTATTGGAGAGAGCACGGCCTGACGAGAGACGTTCGGCGCCGTTTTATTCGTTCACCGTGACCACGATCTCGCCTATTACCTCGGTGAAAGCGAATTATTGGAGAGAGCACGGCCTGACGAGAGACGTTTGGCGCCGTTTTATTCGTTCACCGTGACCACGATCTCGCCTATTGCCTCGGTGAAAGCGAATTATTGGAGAGAGCACGGCTTGACGAGAGACGTTTGGCGCCGTTTTACTCGTTCACCGTGACCACGATCTCGCCTATTGCTTCGGTGAAAGCGAATTATTGGAGAGAGCACGGCCTGACGAGAGACGTTTGGCGCGGTTTTATTCGTTCACCGTGACCACGATCTCGCCTATTGCCTCGGTGAAAGCGAATTATTGGAGAGAGCACGGCCTGACGAGAGACGTTTGGCGCCGTTTTATTCGTTCACCGTGACCACGATCTCGCCTATTGCCTCGGTGAAAGCGAATTATTGGAGAGAGCACGGCCTGACGAGAGACGTTTGGCGCCGTTTTATTCGTTCACCGTGACCACGATCTCGCCTATTGCCTCGGTGAAAGCGAATTATTGGAGAGAGCACGGCCTGACGAGAGACGTTTGGCGCGGTTTTATTCGTTCACCGTGACCACGATCTCGCCTATTGCCTCGGTGAAAGCGAATTATTGGAGAGAGCACGACCTGACGAGAGACGTTTGGCGCCGTTTTATTCGTTCACCGTGACCACGATCTCGCCTATTGCCTCGGTGAAAGCGAATTATTGGAGAGAGCACGGCCTGACGAGAGACGTTTGGCGCCGTTTTACTCGTTCACCGTGACCACGATCTCGCCTATTGCCTCGGTGAAAGCGAATTATTGGAGAGAGCACGGCCTGACGAGAGACGTTTGGCGCGGTTTTATTCGTTCACCGTGACCACGATCTCGCCTATTGCCTCGGTGAAAGCGAATTATTGGAGAGAGCACGGCCTGACGAGAGACGTTTGGCGCGGTTTTATTCGTTCACCGTGACCACGATCTCGCCTATTGCCTCGGTGAAAGCGAATTATTGGAGAGAGCACGGCCTGAAGAGAGACGTTTGGCGCGGTTTTATTCGTTCACCGTGACCACGATCTCGCCTATTGCCTCGGTGAAAGCGAATTATTGGAGAGAGCACGGCCTGACGAGAGACGTTTGGCGCCGTTTTATTCGTTCACCGTGACCACAGATCTCGCCTATTGCCTCGGTGAAAGCGAATTATTGGAGAGAGCACGGCCTGACGAGAGACGTTTGGCGCGGTTTCATTCGTTCACCGTGACCACGATCTCGCCTATTGCCTCGGTGAAAGCGAATTATTGGAGAGAGCACGGCCTGACGAGAGACGTTTGGCGCCGTTTTATTCGTTCACCGTGACCACGATCTCGCCTATTGCCTCGGTGAAAGCGAATTATTGGAGAGAGCACGGCCTGACGAGAGACGTTTGGCGCCGTTTTATTCGTTCACCGTGACCACGATCTCGCCTATTGCCTCGGTGAAAGCGAATTATTGGAGAGAGCACGGCCTGACGAGAGACGTTCGGCGCGGTTTTATTCGTTCACCGTGACCATGATCTCGCCTGTTGCCTCGGTGAAAGCGAATTATTGGAGAGAGCACGGCCTGACGAGAGACGTTTGGCGCCGTTTTATTCGTTCACCGTGACCACGATCTCGAATATTGCCTCGGTGAAAGCGAATTATTGGAGAGAGCACGGCCTGAGGAGAGACGTTTGGCGCGGTTTTATTCGTTCACCGTGACCACGATCTCGCCTATTGCCTCGGTGAAAGCGAATTATTGGAGAGAGCACGGCCTGAAGAGAGACGTTTGGCGCGGTTTTATTCGTTCACCGTGACCACGATCTCGCCTATTGCCTCGGTGAAAGCGAATTATTGGAGAGAGCACGGCCTGACGAGAGACGTTTGGCGCCGTTTTATTCGTTCACCGTGACCACGATCTCGCCTATTGCCTCGGTGAAAGCGAATTATTGGAGAGAGCACGGCCTGACGAGAGACGTTTGGCGCGGTTTCATTCGTTCACCGTGACCACGATCTCGCCAATTGCCTCGGTGAAAGCGAATTATTGCAGAGAGCACGGCCTGACGAGAGACGTTTGGCGCCGTTTTATTCGTTCACCGTGACCACGATCTCGCCTATTGCCTCGGTGAAAGCGAATTATTGGAGAGAGCACGGCCTGACGAGAGACGTTTGGCGCCGTTTTATTCGTTCACCGTGACCACGATCTCGCCTATTGCCTCGGTGAAAGCGAATTATTGGAGAGAGCACGGCCTGACGAGAGACGTTCGGCGTGGTTTTATTCGTTCACCGTGACCATGATCTCGCCTGTTGCCTCGGTGAAAGCGAATTATTGGAGAGAGCACGGCCTGACGAGAGACGTTTGGCGCCGTTTTATTCGTTCACCGTGACCACGATCTCGAATATTGCCTCGGTGAAAGCGAATTATTGGAGAGAGCACGGCCTGACGAGAGACGTTTGGCGCCGTTTTATTCGTTCACCGTGACCACGATCTCGCCTATTGCCTCGGTGAAAGCGAATTATTGGAGAGAGCACGGCCTGACGAGAGACGTTTGGCGCCGTTTTATTCGTTCACCGTGACCACGATCTCGCCTATTGCCTCGGTGAAAGCGAATTATTGGAGAGAGCACGGCCTGACGAGAGACGTTTGGCGCCGTTTTATTCGTTCACCGTGACCACGATCTCGCCTATTGCCTCGGTGAAAGCGAATTATTGGAGAGAGCACGGCCTGACGAGAGACGTTTGGCGCCGTTTTATTCGTTCACCGTGACCACGATCTCGCCTATTGCCTCGGTTAAAGCGAATTATTGGAGAGAGCACGACCTGACGAGAGACGTTTGGCGCCGTTTTATTCGTTCACCGTGACCACGATCTCGCCTACTGCCTCGGTGAAAGCGAATTATTGGAGAGAGCACGGCCTGACGAGAGACGTTTGGCGCCGTTTTATTCGTTCACCGTGACCACGATCTCGCCTATTGCCTCGGTGAAAGCGAATTATTGGAGAGAGCACGGCCTGACGAGAGACGTTTGGCGCCGTTTTATTCGTTCACCATGACCACGATCTCGCCTATTGCCTCGGTGAAAGCGAATTATTGGAGAGAGCACGGCCTGACGAGAGACGTTTGGCGCCGTTTTACTCGTTCACCGTGACCACGATCTCGCCTATTGCCTCGGTGAAAGCGAATTATTGGAGAGAGCACGGCCTGACGAGAGACGTTTGGCGCGGTTTTATTCGTTCACCGTGACCACGATCTCGCCTATTGCCTCGGTGAAAGCGAATTATTGGAGAGAGCACGGCCTGACGAGAGACGTTTGGCGCGGTTTTATTCGTTCACCGTGACCACGATCTCGCCTATTGCCTCGGTGAAAGCGAATTATTGGAAAGAGCACGGCCTGAAGAGAGACGTTTGGCGCGGTTTTATTCGTTCACCGTGACCACGATCTCGCCTATTGCCTCGGTGAAAGCGAATTATTGGAGAGAGCACGGCCTGACGAGAGACGTTTGTCGCCGTTTTATTCGTTCACCGTGACCACGATCTCGCCTATTGCCTCGGTGAAAGCGAATTATTGGAGAGAGCACGGCCTGACGAGAGACGTTTGGCGCGGTTTCATTCGTTCACCGTGACCACGATCTCGCCTATTGCCTCGGTGAAAGCGAATTATTGGAGAGAGCACGGCCTGACGAGAGACGTTTGGCGCCGTTTTATTCGTTCACCGTGACCACGATCTCGCCTATTGCCTCGGTGAAAGCGAATTATTGGAGAGAGCACGGCCTGACGAGAGACGTTTGGCGCGGTTTTATTCGTTCACCGTGACCACGATCTCGCCTATTGCCTCGGTGAAAGCGAATTATTGGAGAGAGCACGGCCTGACGAGAGACGTTTGGCGCCGTTTTATTCGTTCACCGTGACCACGATCTCGCCTATTGCCTCGGTGAAAGCGAATTATTGGAGAGAGCACGGCCTGACGAGAGACGTTCGGCGCCGTTTTATTCGTTCACCGTGACCACGATCTCGCCTATTGCCTCGGTGAAAGCGAATTATTGGAGAGAGCACGGCCTGACGAGAGACGTTTGGTGCCGTTTTATTCGTTCACCGTGACCACGATCTCGCCTATTGCCTCGGTGAAAGCGAATTATTGGAGAGAGCACGGCCTGACGAGAGACGTTTGGCGCGGTCTTATTCGTTCACCGTGACCACGATCTCGCCTATTGCCTCGGTGAAAGCGAATTATTGGAGAGAGCACGGCCTGACGAGAGACGTTTGGCGCCGTTTTATTCGTTCACCGTGACCACGATCTCGCCTATTGCCTCGATGAAAGCGAATTATTGGAGAGAGCACGGCCTGACGAGAGACGTTTGGCGCCGTTTTATTCGTTCACCGTGACCACGATCTCGCCTATTGCCTCGGTGAAAGCGAATTATTGGAGAGAGCACGGCCTGACGAGAGACGTTTGGCGCCGTTTTATTCGTTCACCGCGACCACGATCTCGCCTATTGCCTCGGTGAAAGCGAATTATTGGAGAGAGCACGGCCTGACGAGAGACGTTTGGCGCGGTTTTATTCGTTCACCGTGACCACGATCTCGCCTATTGCCTCGGTGAAAGCGAATTATTGGAGAGAGCACGGCCTGACGAGAGACGTTTGGCGCGGTTTTATTCGTTCACCGTGACCACGATCTCGCCTATTGCCTCGGTGAAAGCGAATTATTGGAGAGAGCACGGCCTGACGAGAGACGTTTGGCGCGGTTTTATTCGTTCACCGTGACCACGATCTCGCCTATTGCCTCGGTGAAAGCGAATTATTGGAGAGAGCACGGCCTGACGAGAGACGTTTGGCGCGGTTTTATTCGTTCACCGTGACCACGATCTCGCCTATTGCCTCGGTGAAATCGAATTATTGGAGAAAGCACGGCCTAACGAGAGACGTTTGGCGCGGTTTTATTCGTTCACCGTGACCACGATCTCGCCTATTGCCTCGGTGAAAGCGAATTATTGGAGAGAGCACGGCCTGACGAGAGACGTTTGGCGCCGTTTTATTCGTTCACCGTGACCACGATCTCGCCTATTGCCTCGGTGAAAGCGAATTATTGGAGAGAGCACGGCCTGACGAGAGACGTTTGGCGCCGTTTTATTCGTTCACCGTGACCACGATCTCGCCTATTGCCTCGGTGAAAGCGAATTATTGGAGAGAGCACGGCCTGACGAGAGACGTTTGGCGCCGTTTTATTCGTTCACCGTGACCACGATCTCGCCTATTGCCTCGGTGAAAGCGAATTATTGGAGAGAGCACGGCCTGACGAGAGACGTTTGGCGCCGTTTTATTCGTTCACCGTGACCACGATCTCGCCTATTGCCTCGGTGAAAGCGAATTACTGGAGAGAGCACGGCCTGACGAGAGACGTTTGGCGCGGTTTTATTCGTTCACCGTGACCACGATCTCGCCTATTGCCTCGGTGAAAGCGAATTATTGGAGAGAGCACGGCCTAACGAGAGACGTTTGGCGCCGTTTTATTCGTTCACCGTGACCACAATCTCGCCTATTGCCTCGGTGAAAGCGAATTATTGGAAAGAGCACGGCCTGACGAGAGACGTTTGGAGCGGTTTTATTCGTTCACCGTGACCACGATCTCGCCTATTGCCTCGGTGAAAGCGAATTATTGGAGAGAGCACGGCCTGACGAGAGACGTT
>NW_024610407.1:0-53239 GCF_016920785.2 Ixodes scapularis | reverse complement strand
GCCTGACGAGAGACGTTCGGCGCGGTTTTATTCGTTCACCGTGACCACGATCTCGGCTATTGCCTCGGTGAAAGCGAATTATTGGAGAGAGCACGGCCTGACGAGAGACGTTCGGCGCGGTTTTATTCGTTCACCGTGACCACGATCTCGGCTATTGCCTCGGTGAAAGCGAATTATTGAAGAGAGCACGGCCTGACGAGAGACGTTCGGCGCGGTTTTATTCGTTCACCGTGACCACGATCTCGGCTATTGCCTCGGTGAAAGCGAATTATTGGAGAGAGCACGGCCTGACGAGAGACGTTCGGCGCGGTTTTATTCGTTCACCGTGACCACGATCTCGGCTATTGTCTCGGTGAAAGCGAATTATTGGAGAGAGCCCGGCCTGACGAGAGACGTTTGGCGCGGTTTTATTCGTTCACCGTGACCACGATCTCGGCTATTGCCTCGGTGAAAGCGAATTATTGGAGAGAGCACGGCCTGATGAGAGACGTTCGGCGCGGTTTTATTCGTTCACCGTGACTACGATCTCGGCTATTGCCTCGGTGAAAGCGAATTATTGGAGAGAGCACGGCCTGACGAGAGACGTTCGGCGCGGTTTTATTCGTTCACCGTGACCACGATCTCGGCTATTGCCTCGGTGAAAGCGACTTATTGGAGAGAGCACGGCCTGACGAGAGACGTTTGGCGCGGTTTTATTCGTTCACCGTGACCACGATCTCGGCTATTGCCTCGGTGAAAGCGAATTATTGGAGAGAGCACGGCCTGACGAGAGACGTTTGGCGCGGTTTTATTCGTTCACCGTGACCACGATCTCGGCTATTGCCTCGGTGAAAGCGAATTATTGGAGAGAGCACGGCCTGACGAGAGACGTTCGGCGCGGTTTTATTCGTTCACCGTGACCACGATCTCGGCTATTGCCTCGGTGAAAGCGAATTACTGGAGAGAGCACGGCCTGACGAGAGACGTTCGGCGCGGTTTTATTCGTTCACCGTGACCACGATCTCGGCTATTGCCTCGGTGAAAGCGAATTATTGGAGAGAGCACGGCCTGACGAGAGACGTTCGGCGCGGTTTTATTCGTTCACCGTGACCACGATCTCGGCTATTGCCTCGGTGAAAGCGAATTATTGGAGAGAGCACGGCCTGACGAGAGACGTTCGGCGCGGTTTTATTCGTTCACCGTGACCACGATCTCGGCTATTGCCTCGGTTAAAGCGAATTATTGGAGAGAGCACGGCCTGACGAGAGACGTTTGGCGCGGTTTTATTCGTTCACCGTGACCACGATCTCGGCTATTGCCTCGGTGAAAGCGAATTATTGGAGAGAGCACGGCCTGACGAGAGACGTTCGGCGCGGTTTTATTCGTTCACCGTGACCACGATCTCGGCTATTGCCTCGGTGAAAGCGAATTATTGGAGAGAGCACGCCCTGACGAGAGACGTTCGGCGCGGTTTTATTCGTTCACCGTGACCACGATCTCGGCTATTGCCTCGGTGAAAGCGAATTATTGGAGAGAGCACGGCCTGACGAGAGACGTTCGGCGCGGTTTTATTCGTTCACCGTGACCACGATCTCGGCTATTGCCTCGGTGAAAGCGAATTATTGGAGAGAGCACGGCCTGACGAGAGACGTTCGGCGCAATTTTATTCGTTCACCGTGACCACGATCTCGGCTATTGCCTCGGTGAAAGCGAATTATTGGAGAGAGCACGGCCTGACGAGAGACGTTCGGCGCGGTTTTATTCGTTCACCGTGGCCACGATCTCGGCTATTGCCTCGGTGAAAGCGAATTATTGGAGAGAGCACGGCCTGACGAGAGACGTTCGGCGCGGTTTTATTCGTTCACCGTGACCACGATCTCGGCTATTGCCTCGGTGAAAGCGAATTATTGGAGAGAGCACGGCCTGACGAGAGACGTTTGGCGCGGTTTTATTCGTTCACCGTGACCACGATCTCGGCTATTGCCTCGGTGAATGCGAATTATTGGAGAGAGCACGGCCTGACGAGAGACGTTCGGCGCGGTTTTATTCGTTCACCGTGACCACGATCTCGGCTATTGCCTCGGTGAAAGCGAATTATTGGAGAGAGCACGGCCTGACGAGAGACGTTTGGCGCGGTTTTATTCGTTCACCGTGACCACGATCTCGGCTTTTGCCTCGGTGAAAGCGAATTATTGGAGAGAGCACGGCCTGACGAGAGACGTTCGGCGCGGTTTTATTCGTTCACCGTGACCACGATCTCGGCTATTGCCTCGGTGAAATCGAATTATTGGAGAGAGCACGGCCTGACGAGAGACGTTCGGCGCGGTTTTATTCGTTCACCGTGACCACGATCTCGGCTATTGCCTCGGTGAAAGCGAATTATTGGAGAGAGCACGGCCTGACGAGAGACGTTCGGCGCGGTTTTATTCGTTCACCGTGACCACGATCTCGGCTATTGCCTCGATGAAAGCGAATTATTGGAGAGAGCACGGCCTAACGAGAGACGTTTGGCGCGGTTTTATTCGTTCACCGTGACCACGATCTCGGCTATTGCCTCGGTGAAAGCGAATTATTGGAGAGAGCACGGCCTGACGAGAGACGTTCGGCGCGGTTTTATTCGTTCACCGTGAACACGATCTCGGCTATTGCCTCGGTGAAAGTGAATTATTGGAGAGAGCACGGCCTGACGAGAGACGTTCGGCGCGATTTTATTCTTTCACCGTGACCACCATCTCGGCTATTGCCTCGGTGAAAGCGAATTATTGGAGAGAGCACGGCCTGACGAGAGACATTCGGCGCGGTTTTATTCGTTCACCGTGACCACGATCTCGGCTATTGCCTCGGTGAAAGCGAATTATTGGAGAGAGCACGGCCTGACGAGAGACGTTCGGCGCGGTTTTATTCGTTCACCGTGACCACGATCTCGGCTATTGCCTCGGTGAAAGCGAATTATTGGAGAGAGCACGGCCTGACGAGAGACGTTTGGCGCGGTTTTATTCGTTCACCGTGACCACGATCTCGGCTATTGCCTCGGTGAAAGCGAAGTATTGGAGAGAGCACGGCCTGACGAGAGACGTTCGGCGCGGTTTTATTCGTTCACCGTGACCACGATCTCGGCTATTGCCTCGGTGAAAGCGAATTATTGGAGAGAGCACGGCCTGACGAGAGACGTTCGGCGCGGTTTTATTCGTTCACCGTGACCACGATCTCGGCTATTGCCTCGGTGAAAGCGAATTATTGGAGAGAGCACGGCCTGACGAGAGACGTTCGGCGCGGTTTTATTCGTTCACCGTGACCACGATCTCGGCTATTGCCTCGGTGGAAGCGAATTATTGGAGAGAGCACGGCCTGACGAGAGACGTTCGGCGCGGTTTTATTCGTTCACCGTGACCACGATCTCGGCTATTGCCTCGGTGAAAGCGAATTATTGGAGAGAGCACGGCCTGACGAGAGACGTTCGGCGCGGTTTTATTCGTTCACCGTGACCACGATCTCGGCTATTGCCTCGGTGAAAGCGAATTATTGGAGAGAGCACGGCCTGACGAGAGACGTTCGGCGCGGTTTTATTCGTTCACCGTGACCACGATCTCGGCTATTGCCTCGGTGGAAGCGAATTATTGGAGAGAGCACGGCCTAACGAGAGACGTTTGGCGCGGTTTTATTCGTTCACCGTGACCACGATCTCGGCTATTGCCTCGGTGAAAGCGAATTATTGGAGAGAGCACGGCCTGACGAGAGACGTTCGGCGCGGTTTTATTCGTTCACCATGACCACGATCTCGGCTATTGCCTCGGTGAAAGCGAATTATTGGAGAGAGCACGGCCTGACGAGAGACGTTCGGCGCGGTTTTATTCGTTCACCGTGACCACGATCTCGGCTATTGCCTCGGTGAAAGCGAATTATTGGAGAGAGCACGGCCTGACGAGAGACGTTCGGCGCGGTTTTATTCGTTCACCGTGACCACGATCTCGGCTATTGCCTCGGTGAAAGCGAATTATTGGAGAGAGCACGGCCTGACGAGAGACGTTCGGCGCGGTTTTATTCGTTCACCGTGACCACGATCTCGGCTATTGCTTCGGTGAAAGCGAATTATTCGAGAGAGCACGGCCTGACGAGAGACGTTCGGCGCGGTTTTATTCGTTCACCGTGACCACGATCTCGGCTATTGCCTCGGTGAAAGCGAATTATTGGAGAGAGCACGGCCACACGAGAGACGTTCGGCGCGGTTTTATTCGTTCACCGTGACCACGATCTCGGCTATTGCCTCGGTGAAAGCGAATTATTGGAGAGAGCACGGCCTGACGAGAGACGTTTGGCGCGGTTTTATTCGTTCACCGTGACCACGATCTCGGCTATTGCCTCGGTGAAAGCGAATTATTGGAGAGAGCACGGCCTGACGAGAGACGTTCGGCGCGGTTTTATTCGTTCACCGTGACCACGATCTCGGCTATTGCCTCGGTGAAAGCGAATTATTGGAGAGAGCACGGCCTGACGAGAGACGTTCGGCGCGGTTTTATTCGTTCACCGTGACCACGATCTCGGCTATTGCCTCGGTGAAAGCGAATTATTGAAGAGAGCACGGCCTGACGAGAGACGTTCGGCGCGGTTTTATTCGTTCACCGTGACCACGATCTCGGCTATTGCCTCGGTGAAAGCGAATTATTGGAGAGAGCACGGCCTGACGAGAGACGTTCGGCGCGGTTTTATTCGTTCACCGTGACCACGATCTCGGCTATTGTCTCGGTGAAAGCGAATTATTGGAGAGAGCCCGGCCTGACGAGAGACGTTTGGCGCGGTTTTATTCGTTCACCGTGACCACGATCTCGGCTATTGCCTCGGTGAAAGCGAATTATTGGAGAGAGCACGGCCTGATGAGAGACGTTCGGCGCGGTTTTATTCGTTCACCGTGACTACGATCTCGGCTATTGCCTCGGTGAAAGCGAATTATTGGAGAGAGCACGGCCTGACGAGAGACGTTCGGCGCGGTTTTATTCGTTCACCGTGACCACGATCTCGGCTATTGCCTCGGTGAAAGCGACTTATTGGAGAGAGCACGGCCTGACGAGAGACGTTTGGCGCGGTTTTATTCGTTCACCGTGACCACGATCTCGGCTATTGCCTCGGTGAAAGCGAATTATTGGAGAGAGCACGGCCTGACGAGAGACGTTTGGCGCGGTTTTATTCGTTCACCGTGACCACGATCTCGGCTATTGCCTCGGTGAAAGCGAATTATTGGAGAGAGCACGGCCTGACGAGAGACGTTCGGCGCGGTTTTATTCGTTCACCGTGACCACGATCTCGGCTATTGCCTCGGTGAAAGCGAATTACTGGAGAGAGCACGGCCTGACGAGAGACGTTCGGCGCGGTTTTATTCGTTCACCGTGACCACGATCTCGGCTATTGCCTCGGTGAAAGCGAATTATTGGAGAGAGCACGGCCTGACGAGAGACGTTCGGCGCGGTTTTATTCGTTCACCGTGACCACGATCTCGGCTATTGCCTCGGTGAAAGCGAATTATTGGAGAGAGCACGGCCTGACGAGAGACGTTCGGCGTGGTTTTATTCGTTCACCGTGACCACGATCTCGGCTATTGCCTCGGTTAAAGCGAATTATTGGAGAGAGCACGGCCTGACGAGAGACGTTTGGCGCGGTTTTATTCGTTCACCGTGACCACGATCTCGGCTATTGCCTCGGTGAAAGCGAATTATTGGAGAGAGCACGGCCTGACGAGAGACGTTCGGCGCGGTTTTATTCGTTCACCGTGACCACGATCTCGGCTATTGCCTCGGTGAAAGCGAATTATTGGAGAGAGCACGGCCTGACGAGAGACGTTCGGCGCGGTTTTATTCGTTCACCGTGACCACGATCTCGGCTATTGCCTCGGTGAAAGCGAATTATTGGAGAGAGCACGGCCTGACGAGAGACGTTCGGCGCGGTTTTATTCGTTCACCGTGACCACGATCTCGGCTATTGCCTCGGTGAAAGCGAATTATTGGAGAGAGCACGGCCTGACGAGAGACGTTCGGCGCAATTTTATTCGTTCACCGTGACCACGATCTCGGCTATTGCCTCGGTGAAAGCGAATTATTGGAGAGAGCACGGCCTGACGAGAGACGTTCGGCGCGGTTTTATTCGTTCACCGTGACCACGATCTCGGCTATTGCCTCGGTGAAAGCGAATTATTGGAGAGAGCACGGCCTGACGAGAGACGTTCGGCGCGGTTTTATTCGTTCACCGTGACCACGATCTCGGCTATTGCCTCGGTGAAAGCGAATTATTGGAGAGAGCACGGCCTGACGAGAGACGTTTGGCGCGGTTTTATTCGTTCACCGTGACCACGATCTCGGCTATTGCCTCGGTGAATGCGAATTATTGGAGAGAGCACGGCCTGACGAGAGACGTTCGGCGCGGTTTTATTCGTTCACCGTGACCACGATCTCGGCTATTGCCTCGGTGAAAGCGAATTATTGGAGAGAGCACGGCCTGACGAGAGACGTTTGGCGCGGTTTTATTCGTTCACCGTGACCACGATCTCGGCTTTTGCCTCGGTGAAAGCGAATTATTGGAGAGAGCACGGCCTGACGAGAGACGTTCGGCGCGGTTTTATTCGTTCACCGTGACCACGATCTCGGCTATTGCCTCGGTGAAAGCGAATTATTGGAGAGAGCACGGCCTGACGAGAGACGTTCGGCGCGGTTTTATTCGTTCACCGTGACCACGATCTCGGCTATTGCCTCGGTGAAAGCGAATTATTGGAGAGAGCACGGCCTGACGAGAGACGTTCGGCGCGGTTTTATTCGTTCACCGTGACCACGATCTCGGCTATTGCCTCGATGAAAGCGAATTATTGGAGAGAGCACGGCCTAACGAGAGACGTTTGGCGCGGTTTTATTCGTTCACCGTGACCACGATCTCGGCTATTGCCTCGGTGAAAGCGAATTATTGGAGAGAGCACGGCCTGACGAGAGACGTTCGGCGCGGTTTTATTCGTTCACCGTGAACACGATCTCGGCTATTGCCTCGGTGAAAGTGAATTATTGGAGAGAGCACGGCCTGACGAGAGACGTTCGGCGCGATTTTATTCTTTCACCGTGACCACCATCTCGGCTATTGCCTCGGTGAAAGCGAATTATTGGAGAGAGCACGGCCTGACGAGAGACATTCGGCGCGGTTTTATTCGTTCACCGTGACCACGATCTCGGCTATTGCCTCGGTGAAAGCGAATTATTGGAGAGAGCACGGCCTGACGAGAGACGTTCGGCGCGGTTTTATTCGTTCACCGTGACCACGATCTCGGCTATTGCCTCGGTGAAAGCGAATTATTGGAGAGAGCACGGCCTGACGAGAGACGTTTGGCGCGGTTTTATTCGTTCACCGTGACCACGATCTCGGCTATTGCCTCGGTGAAAGCGAAGTATTGGAGAGAGCACGGCCTGACGAGAGACGTTCGGCGCGGTTTTATTCGTTCACCGTGACCACGATCTCGGCTATTGCCTCGGTGAAAGCGAATTATTGGAGAGAGCACGGCCTGACGAGAGACGTTCGGCGCGGTTTTATTCGTTCACCGTGACCACGATCTCGGCTATTGCCTCGGTGAAAGCGAATTATTGGAGAGAGCACGGCCTGACGAGAGACGTTCGGCGCGGTTTTATTCGTTCACCGTGACCACGATCTCGGCTATTGCCTCGGTGGAAGCGAATTATTGGAGAGAGCACGGCCTGACGAGAGACGTTCGGCGCGGTTTTATTCGTTCACCGTGACCACGATCTCGGCTATTGCCTCGGTGAAAGCGAATTATTGGAGAGAGCACGGCCTGACGAGAGACGTTCGGCGCGGTTTTATTCGTTCACCGTGACCACGATCTCGGCTATTGCCTCGGTGAAAGCGAATTATTGGAGAGAGCACGGCCTGACGAGAGACGTTCGGCGCGGTTTTATTCGTTCACCGTGACCACGATCTCGGCTATTGCCTCGGTGGAAGCGAATTATTGGAGAGAGCACGGCCTAACGAGAGACGTTTGGCGCGGTTTTATTCGTTCACCGTGACCACGATCTCGGCTATTGCCTCGGTGAAAGCGAATTATTGGAGAGAGCACGGCCTGACGAGAGACGTTCGGCGCGGTTTTATTCGTTCACCATGACCACGATCTCGGTTATTGCCTCGGTGAAAGCGAATTATTGGAGAGAGCACGGCCTGACGAGAGACGTTCGGCGCGGTTTTATTCGTTCACCGTGACCACGATCTCGGCTATTGCCTCGGTGAAAGCGAATTATTGGAGAGAGCACGGCCTGACGAGAGACGTTCGGCGCGGTTTTATTCGTTCACCGTGACCACGATCTCGGCTATTGCCTCGGTGGAAGCGAATTATTGGAGAGAGCACGGCCTAACGAGAGACGTTTGGCGCGGTTTTATTCGTTCACCGTGACCACGATCTCGGCTATTGCCTCGGTGAAAGCGAATTATTGGAGAGAGCACGGCCTGACGAGAAACGTTCGGCGCGGTTTTATTCGTTCACCGTGACCACGATCTCGGCTATTGCCTCGGTGAAAGCGAATTATTGGAGAGAGCACGGCCTGACGAGAGACGTTCGGCGCGGTTTTATTCGTTCACCGTGACCACGATCTCGGCTATTGCCTCGGTGAAAGCGAATTATTGGAGAGAGCACGGCCTGACGAGAGACGTTTGGCGCGGTTTTATTCGTTCACCGTGACCACGATCTCGGCTATTGCCTCGGTGAAAGCGAATTATTGGAGAGAGCACGGCCTGACGAGAGACGTTTGGCGCCGTTTTATTCGTTCACCGTGACCACGATCTCGGCTATTGCCTCGGTGAAAGCGAATTATTGGAGCGAGCACGGCCTGACGAGAGACGTTCGGCGCGGTTTTATTCGTTCACCGTGACCACGATCTCGGCTATTGCCTCGGTGAAAGCGAATTATTGGAGAGAGCACGGCCTGACGAGAGACGTTCGGCGCGGTTTTATTCGTTCACCGTGACCACGATCTCGGCTATTGCCTCGGTGAAAGCGAATTATTGGAGAGAGCACGGCCTGACGAGAGACGTTTGGCGCGGTTTTATTCGTTCACCGTGACCACGATCTCGGCTATTGCCTCGGTGAAAGCGAATTATTGGAGAGAGCACGGCCTGACGAGAGACGTTCGGCGCGGTTTTATTCGTTCACCGTGACCACGATCTCGGCTATTGCCTCGGTAAAAGCGAATTATTGGAGAGAGCACGGCCTGACGAGAGACGTTCGGCGCGGTTTTATTCGTTCACCGTGACCACGATCTCGCCTATTGCCTCGGTGAAAGCGAATTATTGGAGAGAGCACGGCCTGACGAGAGACGTTCGGCGCGGTTTTATTCGTTCACCGTGACCACGATCTCGGCTATTGCCTCGGTGAAAGCGAATTATTGGAGAGAGCACGGCCTGACGAGAGACGTTCGGCGCGGTTTTATTCGTTCACCGTGACCACGATCTCGGCTATTGCCTCGGTGGAAGCGAATTATTGGAGAGAGCACGGCCTAACGAGAGAGGTTTGGCGCGGTTTTATTCGTTCACCGTGACCACGATCTCGGCTATTGCCTCGGTGAAAGCGAATTATTGGAGAGAGCAC
Source organism: Ixodes scapularis (assembly GCF_016920785.2). NCBI lineage: Eukaryota > Metazoa > Arthropoda > Arachnida > Ixodida > Ixodidae > Ixodes > Ixodes scapularis. The sequence continues at coordinate 43,645 of NW_024610407.1, read as the reverse complement.
AGCCTGACGAGAGACGTTCGGCGCGGTTTTATTCGTTCACCGTGACCACGATCTCGGCTATTGCCTCGGTGAAAGCGAATTATTGGAGAGAGCACGGCCTGACGAGAGACGTTCGGCGCGGTTTTATTCGTTCACCGTGACCACGATCTCGGCTATTGCCTCGATGAAAGCGAATTATTGGAGAGAGCACGGCCTGACGAGAGACGTTCGGCGCGGTTTTATTCGTTCACCGTGACCACGATCTCGGCTATTGCCTCGGTGAAAGCGAATTATTGGAGAGAGCACGGCCTGACGAGAGACGTTTGGCGCGGTTTTATTCGTTCACCGTGACCACGATCTCGGCTATTGCCTCGGTGAAAGCGAATTATTGGAGAGAGCACGGCCTGACGAGAGACGTTCGGCGCGGTTTTATTCGTTCACCGTGACCACGATCTCGGCTATTGCCTCGGTGAAAGCGAATTATTGGAGATAGCACGGCCTGACGAGAGACGTTCGGCGCGGTTTTATTCGTTCACCGTGACCACGATCTCGGCTATTGCCTCGGTGAAAGCGAATTATTGGAGAGAGCACGGCCTGACGAGAGACGTTCGGCGCGGTTTTATTCGTTCACCGTGACCACGATCTCGGCTATTGCCTCGGTGAAAGCGAATTATTGGAGAGAGCACGGCCTGACGAGAGACGTTTGATGCGGTTTTATTCGTTCACCGTGACCACGACGGCGTCTATTGCCTCGGTGAAAGCGAATTATTGGAGAGAGCACGGCCTGACGAGAGACGTTTGGCGCGGTTTTATTCGTTCACCGTGACCACGATCTCGGCTATTGCCTCGGTGAAAGCGAATTATTGGAGAGAGCACGGCCTGACGAGAGACGTTTGGCGCGGTTTTATTCGTTCACCGTGACCACGATCTCGGCTATTGCCTCGGTGAAAGCGAATTATTAGAGAGAGCACGGCCTGACGAGAGACGTTTGGCGCGGTTTTATTCGTTCACCGTGACCACGATCTCGGCTATTGCGTCGGTGAAAGCGAATTATTGGAGAGAGCACGGCCTGACGAGAGACGTTTGGCGCGGTTTTATTCGTTCACCGTGACACGATCTCGGCTATTGCCTCGGTGAAAGCGAATTATTGGAGAGAGCACGGCCTGACGAGAGACGTTTGGCGCGGTTTTATTCGTTCACCGTGACCACGATCTCGGCTATTGCCTCGGTGAAAGCGAATTATTGGAGAGAGCACGGCCTGACGAGAGACGTTTGGCGCGGTTTTATTCGTTTACCGTGACCACGATCTCGGCTATTGCCTCGGTGAAAGCGAATTATTGGAGAGAGCACGGCCTGACGAGAGACGTTTGGCGCGGTTTTATTCGTTCACCGTGACCACGATCTCGGCTATTGCCTCGGTGAAAGCGAATTATTGGAGAGAGCACGGCCTGACGAGAGACGTTTGGCGCGGTTTTATTCGTTCACCGTGACCACGATCTCGGCTATTGCCTCGGTGAAAGCGAATTATTGGAGAGAGCACGGCCTGACGAGAGACGTTTGGCGCGGTTTTATTCGTTCACCGTGACCACGATCTCGGCTATTGCCTCGGTGAAAGCGAATTATTGGAGAGAGCACGGCCTGACGAGAGACGTTTGGCGCGGTTTTATTCGTTCACCGTGACCACGATCTCGGCTATTGCCTCGGTGAAAGCGAATTATTGGAGAGAGCACGGCCTGACGAGAGACGTTTGGCGCGGTTTTATTCGTTCACCGTGACCACAATCTCGGCTATTGCCTCGGTGAAAGCGAATTATTGGAGAGAGCACGGCCTGACGAGAGACGTTTGGCGCGGTTTTATTCGTTCACCGTGACCACGATCTCGGCTATTGCCTCGGTGAAAGCGAATTATTGGAGAGAGCACGGCCTGACGAGAGACGTTCGGCGCGGTTTTATTCGTTCACCGTGACCACGATCTCGGCTATTGCCTCGGTGAAAGCGAATTATTGGAGAGAGCACGGCCTGACGAGAGACGTTTGGCGCGGTTTAATTCGTTCACCGTGACCACGACGGCGTCTATTGCCTCGGTGAAAGCGAATTATTGGAGAGAGCACGGCCTGACGAGAGACGTTTGGCGCGGTTTTATTCGTTCACCGTGACCACGATCTCGGCTATTGCCTCGGTGAAAGCGAATTATTGGAGAGAGCATGGCCTGACGAGAGACGTTCGGCGCGGTTTTATTCGTTCACCGTGACCACGATCTCGGCTATTGCCTCGGTGAAAGCGAATTATTGGAGAGAGCACGGCCTGACGAGAGACGTTCGGCGCGGTTTTATTCGTTCACCGTGACCACGATCTCGGCTATTGCCTCGGTGAAAGCGAATTATTGGAGAGAGCACGGCCTGACGAGAGACGTTCGGCGCGGTTTTATTCGTTCACCGTGACCACGATCTCGGCTATTGCCTCGGTGAAAGCGAATTATTAGAGAGAGCACGGCCTGACGAGAGACGTTCGGCGCGGTTTTATTCCTTCACCGTGACCACGATCTCGGCTATTGCCTCGGTGAAAGCGAATTATTGGAGAGAGCACGGCCTGACGAGAGACGTTCGGCGCGGTTTTATTCGTTCACCGTGACCACGATCTCGGCTATTGCCTCGGTGAAAGCGAATTATTGGAGAGAGCACGGCCTGACGAGAGACGTTCGGCGCGGTTTTATTCGTTCACCGTGACCACGATCTCGGCTATTGCCTCGGTGAAAGCGAATTATTGGAGAGAGCACGGCCTGACGAGAGACGTTCGGCGCGGTTTTATTCGTTCACCGTGACCACGATCTCGGCTATTGTCTCGGTGAAAGCGAATTATTGGAGAGAGCACGGCCTGACGAGAGACGTTCGGCGCGGTTTTATTCGTTCACCGTGACCACGATCTCGGCTATTGCCTCGGTGAAAGCGAATTATTGGAGAGAGCACGGCCTGACGAGAGACGTTTGGCGCGGTTTTATTCGTTCCCCGTGACCACGATCTCGGCTATTGCCTCGGTGAAAGCGAATTATTGGAGAGAGAACGGCCTGACGAGAGACGTTCGGCGCGGTTTTATTCGTTCACCGTGACCACGATCTCGGCTATTGCCTCGGTGAAAGCGAATTATTGGAGAGAGCACGGCCTGACGAGAGACGTTCGGCGCGGTTTTATTCGTTCACCGTGACCACGATCTCGGCTATTGCCTCGGTGAAAGCGAATTATTGGAGAGAGCACGGCCTGACGAGAGACGTTCGGCGCGGTTTTATTCGTTCACCGTGACCACGATCTCGGCTATTGCCTCGGTGAAAGCGAATTGTTGGAGAGAGCACGGCCTGACGAGAGACGTCCCTATTGAAAAAAACAGTATGATTCTCAACCCGGCATACCCGAATTTGAACTGGGCAAAATGGAAATCGAACTGATTAAACTGGCGATATAAGAAAACAAACTGGCCGAATTGGAACATTAACAAGCCAAACTGGCACCTTAACCTGCCAAACAGGCAGCCAGACTTGCCAACCATGCAGACAAACTTGCCAAACAGGCAGCCAAACCTGCCAAACAGGTTCCCGAACTGGCTAAACAGGAAACAAAACTGGCCAAACAGGCTGCTAAACTTGCCAAAAAGGAAGCAAAATTGCAAAACAGGCAGCGGAACTTGCCAAATGGGAAGCAAAACTTGCCAAACTGGGGAAACAGGCAGCTGAACTTGCCAAACAGGCTAAACTGAGTGCTAGACAGGTGAAAGTGGTAGCAGAACTGGTCCTACTGGTATTCAAACTGTTCAAAATGGTGACTGAACTGGTTACACTGATAAACTGTTTTTCAAACTTGTAGCAGAGCATTGTGGTGGAACTGATCAAACTGGTAGCTAACTGCTCAAACTGGTAGTCAAACTGTTCAAATTGGAAATCGAGCTCCTCTAACAGGCAGTTGAACTATTCAAAATCGTGTATATATACCGAAGAAAGGTTGTTTTATAATCTGCCTAGCAGCACACTTTGGTAAATTACTTCATAAATGTAATTTAATTATAGTTACAACGTTTGCCGCCTTTTGCTCCAGCTTCCCAGAGCTGTGGTCTAAACAAGCAAAACTATACCTTTGTCCGAAATAAGGTAATTACAATTAGAACTACTGGACAAAAAGTAATTCATTGCAATTTACATTACTTTTAGAAAGTCAAAAATTTGGGGGTTTTACGTGCCAAACCAACGACGGGCATCTGGCACGCCCCAGCGGAGGACTGAGGATTAATTTCGACCACCTGGGGATCTTTTGACGTGCAACCGAAAGCTCGGTTACACGGCGTCTTCTCCACAATAAGCCTCCGTCAGATTGCGGGCACCTCGGCCGGGATTCGAACCCGCCACATGGGGATCCGTAGGCCGACGCTCTCGCCTCGGAGCCACCGAGGCGGCTACTTTTAGAAAGCAATTTCACAATGGCATTACTTTCTTTGAACTTTGAACCACGCCGACGTGGTTCAAAAGGCTCTGTCCGCTAATGCTGCCGACCACCTGCCAGATTCTGCAAAGGCTGTTCGACAGTAGTACTGTGCCAGGAACGTGGCAATGAGCTTTGGTCACTCCGCTACACAAGGGAAAAGGAAGCCGACGAATGAACCAAAACATTACCGTCCTGTGTCAATCACCTCGATTGTCTGTCGAACATTTGAAAGGATAGTTAACAGCCAGCTTCTCAACCACGTTGAAGAATCCGGCTATCTCTCCGACAGTCAGAATGGCTTTCGAAGAGGTCGCAGCTGCGAATCAGCACTGGCAACTATTACCCATTTTATCAGTGATCACATGGATAATCGAACCATGAGAGATCTAATCCAACTTGACCTAAGCAATGCATTTGATATGCTCGACATTAACCTCCTGCTTGAGAAGCTTACACACGCAGGCATACACGATTTCCTATTCACCTGGATATCAAGCTTTCTGCAGAATCGCAGCCAACAAGTTGTGTACTGTGGGGCACGCTCTACAGAGAGGGTCATGTCATCAGGAGTGCCACAGGGCTCTGTCCTCGCTCCGACGCTCTTTCTCATATTCGTGAACGACATGCCACGCAATGACAAGTGTATCCTAGTGCAATACGCAGACGATACATCAATCGCGATGACAATTTCGTCCCAGTCTGACGCACGTCACTTGCAAAACCATCTAGAAGATGTAGAGAGATGGATCTCGAGACAACACCTAAGCCTGAGCGCATCCAAGAGTTCCGTGATACGTTTCTCAAACTGCAAAAAACAGACAATTGCCTTGTATATACTGTAGCAGGCACTCCACTGCGCACATCAGACCACCTGCCTATCTTAGGTGTCACGTTTTCCCAAAACTTGGATTTTTCCGCACATATTGCCGGCATTATCGCGCAGTCTTGCAGGACGCTTGGCCTCATCACCCGCGTCGCAAGGCCAGGTGGGCCGGCGGTCCTGCAGGCACAATATACATCCTTCCTGCCTTCATTGGAATACTGCTCTGCATGCAGTTTGGTCTCCCCCTCAACAACATCTAATTGAGAGACTGTAGAGCGTGCAGCGCCGTGCAACCCGCAAAATTTGCGCCTGGTCCCTGGCACGACTGACGTGCCGTACCACGCACGGCTCAGAAAACTTGGCTGGCGGCCCCTCGATCAGAGACGAAAGATTTCTCGAGTCTGCGTGCTGTGCCGATTGCTCAATGAATCTCTTTCGGGGACTCGCCTATCGGCCGCCGTGCGTCTCGGTAGAAGATCAGGTCAGCTCGAACTTCTTCGAGGCAGGACTGTTCGTCACAGCGAATCCCTACTGCCCGCCGCCATTAGAGACTTTTTGACCATCCCATTAGCTTCTCGTAGCCCTCTGCCCACATCACACGATGAATCCCGGGAACTTTGCAAGGTATTTGCGAGACGAATGCCTTCGCATCTGCAGACATCATGATCTTCACTCCGTCACCCTCTCCTCTTGAATCATCACCATTGCCACCGCCACCAGCAACATCATCGTCATCACCACCACCTCCATCATCACCGCCATCATAATTTTAATGCTTAATTCTAAAGCTGGGTAGTATTACTCCCAACGGACACAGCAGCAGGCTGGCAGAGACACACGCGTAAGGGTTTTTGCCTATCTGCTTTGCTTGGCAGACCGCCGTGTACGGACCAATTTAAGTGCAAATAAATCACTCAGTCAATTACCATCCTTTGAGATACCCGACGTCAATACTTTCATATAACAGCATATGTCGGTCCGAGACCTATAGCAAAAATCAGATCTGTAAACTATGGCACTGTACTTTACTACCTTAGTTTCGCAAGGTCGTGGATTTCATTAGTGATGTGATAAAAAATACTTGGCTCAGTCAAAAGTTACGAAGGAATACACAAGAATACTCATTCCGAAACCAAAAAAGCATCCTCGTAGGCCATTAAAACGTTTTATTTAACAAAAAGTGCAAGGGAAAGAAAAAGCTCTCATCTTACTGGTGTTCCCCGTTTTTGTTCATAAAACGTTCCAGTGGACCAGAACGTTTTCTAGCTTTGAGAGGAAAAGGCTTAACCATATGTCGGCTCATGCAACTTTTTATGTTTTTATTTGTAACTTTTGACTCGAGCAAGTTTCATCAATATTATCACATATAAAATTTCCACCACCTAGCTGAACTTGTATGGTAAATTACAGTGTTGTACTTCAGAAATCCGAATTTTAGGTCTATTTAAGTCTGGGCCCGACACACAGACCACCCGGTAGTGGTCTTTATCCCTTAGTGCAATCAGGCAGCAGTGCTTTATTTTTCTTTCCACTTTAGTACATTTGATAATATGCAATGCTTTACACAATAAAACCATTTTGACAGAATATAGCATCTAAAACAAGCAGCAAAGGACATAAATAGAACATGGTTGATGACAGTGAAGTTCAACAATGACAAAGCATGAAATGCAACGACTCTGCATCATTACCCAAAAGAAGGTATTACCCTCTTTAGAGGTCTGCTCAAGCGCAGCACAGCAAACTCAAGCCAAAAAGTGCACAAACATGCACCACCAAATGCATTTTAAGTTTGAAAGAGAAAAGTAATGAAGTATGTGCGATCACATGCAAGCGGTAATATTCTTCGGTTCTATCCACAACCCCTACCCATTTCGATCTGGATGAGCATCGTGCTGGCACATGTTTGTGTATTACTATTGCATGATGCACATTAAAGACCCGAGTCTAGCGGTTACACTGCACTGGCTAAATTGCTCATCTACAGCATAGAGAGCTGTCGCATCACTTAAATGGCAGATAGACATTGCGCTCTTTAAAACTGATAGTGTATGTGGCCCATTAAACTGTTAATTAAAACATCAATCAACACATTTTGATTAATTAGTCAAAATATTGTGACGTTTATCCACTCATCTAATGTCTGCCGAGCCCCAGAAGTACACAGAGAAGACGGAATCTATGTACCCAACACACACTTTTTTAAATTCTGTAAAGAATGAGGAAAAAAAAGCCCTGTATACATGTTAAAGAACTTTAGTCCCTCTCAATTTTGTTCGGCATGTCGCACACAAAGCACTTGCTGTCAGCCGGAAACACCATGAAAAGGCAGTTGGCCTTAATGTCCTCGGGTTTCAGCACCTTACAGATGTCTACCTGCGAAGGAAAACATTCCTTTATATGCTCAGGAAAGAGTGGTGTCTCCCGTAACACCAGCCGTCTGCAAAGGAGCGTGCACCCGAGACCAGCAACATGGAGAATTCTCTTAATTCTGAAATACTCCCCATCAGCAGTTGACACTACAGTGGTGTCACTCTTTGAAGCTCTTGTGTATGCGGTGCTATGGAACACCTGCCCCTTGTACACAAAACGCTGGTATTCCAAAGCGCTGCCAACTGTGCCTGTCCCACCGTAGACCTCTAGCGCACGTTCCTCGATAGCTGTTAGAATGGCAGCTTTTTCACGTCCTAGCAAGCATGCTTCATCAACATAGCAGGCATTCTGGATGTGTGAATAATCAAGAAATCTTTCACACACACTCCGCTCATTGGCAGTGATTGCCACGTTGCTATCTGCCAGAAGGCATTCAAGCTGCTGCGTCATTACGACTCGCTCTACGATTTGATCCGGAAGTCCTCTAGCTGCAGAGACCAGCTTCACCAACTTTCCGTTTCCTCCCTCGAAAACAAATGCGGATTGCGCCCAAAGTGGTCCCAACTGACGCACGGAGTTTGGCAGGTGGAGGAGCTGGTGCACGTTGAACGTAAGCGAAGCCACTCCATACAAGGCCTCACAGCGACCAACAAAGTCGATCAGCAGATTTTCTGAAAACAAAAAAAGAAGCATGCACAGGATATAATCTCAGACTATAAAATGAATGCATAACATTAACTGAAATTTCAAATGCCGTGCAGCTCATTGGATGATTTTTGGGTGTGATTTCCTACCACAGTTACCTGATTTGCATGCTCTGAGACTTTACACACAACATTCTGTCTAATCAATGCGGGTAGATCTTGACACTCCCATGAGACTGTCATACGGTATAAAAAAAAGACCTTTATGAGGCAAATAGGAGAAAAAAAAGTATGAAGCTTACCTGCACGCTTGATCTCGTCGGCTGTGATGGTCTCACGTAGCAAGATGTGTATTGCTTGCGAGAGCTTGGAGAGATGTTTCCAATACTCCAGAGGCAGAATGTCCACGAGGCAAGGAAGAGCGTAAAACAGAAGCCAGAGTCTCCACTCTGACGCTTTCCAGAAACTGCGCTCGTTGAGTGAACGAGGCAGCCTTGTCACACAGTGTGGTGGCTTGATCTGGAGGAGGCGGCTGTTGACCCGTGCCACGCAGGATGGTGCTCCTGTAAGCAACATAAGTGACTGGGCACATGAGTAATTTATCTTGCTTTAATAACCATATATGAGGCTGTGTACAAAGTACAACCACTCGAAAATGTATTCATGAAAGTTCGCCTCCCCAGAATTTTGAGGCTCAAACCCGAGGTTCAAAAGTGAAAAGTCAAACCCTGAGGTTTAAAGAGGTTTGAGAAATTTGAGAATCAATCTTCCTAACATTTAAATTCATTATGCTAAAAAATATGACAATTTTCAAACTCTTCAATTTGAAAAGTTCAATGAACCTCGAAGGTCAGTCGAATTTCTCCAACGCCAGGCTGTAATGAAATCAGTTTTACCTGTTTTGATTGGGCTAAGCTTTGGAAAAAAATTGTACCTATCTGTTCATGCATGCAGACTATGCGAACATAGGAACAAGCACATATCAGACAACAGGTCAGCTCGATGTTTGATCTGGTTTCGGCATGGCCAAAGCGACGTGGTACAGAAAGTCCATTTCACAGCGAAGTAGAAGCTTACGCTACATGTTAACAAGTGGTGACAGCACTATATGTTTGTCAGCTTCTGCAAATGTGGTTGTGGGTGGTCTCAAAAGCCATAGATCAAGCATGTGCAGTGCGCCGTGCAAGTACAAAGAGTGACAATCAGCAAAATACAGTGGACATAACATAAAGCATATATTGGATGCACTCTGGCCATCAAAGATGGGCAGCCATGCTATGATTTTGCAAAACACAATCTAAAATTGAATGCCGTGACCATTTTGAAGAAAATCAACGTTGTTTTGTAAATAAACATGCTAAAATGACACTGTTACCATTACTATACGTAATATTTTTATTAGCTGCAACAAAATTTAAAAAAAAAAGAAAATGGGAGGTAGGGTAAATTGGGCCCGGGGCATGGTGGCCACTAGAAAAAAGGCAAATTTGGGTAATTAGTTAGCTAATGAACTAAGCTTGACCTTATAATGGTTTAGCCGTGCCGTCAAATTCTCGTTAAAAATTTGTGAACGCTACAGGGCCGAGAAATGTCACCCTGGTACACGGTGCCAAGTTGAAACTAAGAGAGCAAAAGCGCCGGTGACTTCATTGCTTTGTGTCACACTGCTGATGTCAGCTGCGGTGCGGGCACGTGGGTTGAAGCTATCGCAGCCGGCTTGGCTTGTTTAAGTGAAGCCGGCTGCAATAACGTCGATTCACGTGCCCCGCCACAGGGGACGTCAGCAGTGTCATGCAAAGCGATGACATTACCGGTGCGATTGTCCGCTTTGTTTCAGTCCGATGCTCAGTACCGTGACATTTCTCGACCCCATAGTGCCTACCACAAATTCTTTAATCAAAATTTAATGGCACCGTTAGACCATATTGAGGTCAAGCCTACATCCTCTAGACATATTAGGTGCACTCAAGTGAAAAACTGAAAAGTTAATATAACATTTGAGTTAGTCGCTAACAATTGTTACCTAATTTCGCCTTTTTTTCTAGTAGCCACCATGGCTACTAACACTGCCTCAGGGCTCACATTACCCTATTTCATGTTTTATTTTTTTGAAAATTTGGAGCAGCTAACAAAGACACCTGTATCGATAACATTTTGCTTAGCGATTGTTATATGTATCTGTAAATATACTTAGTTTTAGATACATATTAAAAAATGTGACAAGCAGCTGTAGAGCTAATCAAAATCGGTCAACCAGCCTGGCAATTCTATTTTGCCCAATCTATGCCTAATCTTCTTGAAGGTTAAGCTAAAATTCTGATTTTCCAGCTCTGGAGATTTGGCAAAACCTTGGCAACCACTAATGGCTATTGTGTCAGCTTCAAAGTGGACGAAAATGCTGCTATATATAGAGTTACACCTAGAAGATATTCTGATAAAAATGATTAATAGCATGAAGATGAATTTGAGACTGTGCGAAACCCAGACCCCATAAAATTTGTACCTTGCGATCTCGGACTGAAAGTCCGAGGTTGCAAGGTTCAAAGTATTCAATATCTTCAAACTTTCGAACTCGAACCTTGGGAGGTTTGCAACATCTTTAGGTTTGCCCGGACTGTGGAGCTAGTAACAAGGGGGGACCCTCACTGGAGAACTCCCTGCTTCTGCTCAGTGGGCAAGTAACGAGCAGGAAACGCGAATAGTACTAGTATGTAAAGATTCAGGAATTGGCCTGGTAAACACCATTAAGGTAAAAATAGGTCGAAGAGGTGCCACAAATTATGAAAAGAGCAACTTATGCGCCAACTTGTAACTGGAAATGAGACATTTTGGTACTGTACGACGTACCTATGTAGAACCGTTTTTGAGAGTTGGATGAAGAAAGCAGCAGTTCTGTAAACTGCTTTGCTGCTCCTTGAAGAACGGCGTGCATATACTCGACGCTCACTCCGGCCACAAGATCAAATCCTGAAAGTAAATGTTACATGTCTCTCAGTTTCTAACTCTAGGGACTGCAAAAAAGCATGCAACTGACAAATCACAAGTTCAATAATTCCAAGAGTATAGCTGGTAACAGTTCATGACATTGAATCTTTTAGTGTACCTCCTGCTTTTTCGGTGAAAGAAAAAATATTAGTATATTAACTCCGCAAGTATGCTGGTCAGCTACTCTGTGAATTGGAAAATCAAAACATCAATTAGGTGTTCCAAAAGGTTTCTCTGAAACCGAAATAGAGTACAATTTTATTGAACGGTCGATTGCCGATCAGAGAATATTGACAGGTTTTACCATCGAAAACCATTACAAAATGCTCTTCTTAGCGCTTCGTACAAATGAGCATGGACGTGAATTTCAGAAGAAATTTGCGTGTATGTACTGCCTCTACTGTCTGTTTCAACGGCATCTTTCTTAGAGACCACTGTTGGCTAAGCCTATGAGAAAAAAAAAAAAAATTAGGGGGGAGGTGGCACTCTTACAAGCATAGGAAGGCAGAATGCTAGCCCTGCCTCTGCCGTGGCCCTATGAATTTTTCCCCAAGCTTTGCAAAGGAGGGAAGGAAGGGAACAGTCTTGTCTTACTCTTGAGATTACACAGCAACCACAAAACTTGTGGCTCAGCAGTGTTACGTGTGAGTATACTTGTGTCACGCTTGTGTCAGTATGCTTGTGCAAAGTACTTCGCATCTTTCAGTTGGGCGCCACTGATCACCGATTTTTCCACTGTTGCAGCCTGAAATAAGTATTGGCTTGCAAACTTAAAATAGAAAATTAATTCACAGCGCATCCAAGTAGCCCGTCGTAACATCAGCTAACAGACCTTGGGGAGAAATTGGGGGCACGGCTGTGGTCATCTTCGCTGAGCATCTGCTACTGAACATTTGCAAATCAACAGTGCATTGAGAGTACAAAAGTATGTAGTTCATAATCTCAGAAAGTAAGAATGTAACATATCAGAGTACAGTCGGAACCCAAAGAGATTAGCACAATTAAGTGATCAACGTGCGGAGCATTGTGCTATTCGAAAACAGAATCAAAATCACAAAGATTTTGTGTGACTAATACTTTCTGTTCTCAGTGTGAAACAGTTTGCTTCGATCGCTTGAACCTTGGATAATCTCACCCTGTTCTTTAGACATTCAGGGAAAAAGCCACACCTGGTAGATTCATTAGCGGAGAAGGACCCTTGATTCCATTTATGGTGATCCCCAATCTCAAGGAAAGCTGCATATCTCGGACCACAAGCTCAGATGTTCTTGGAGCCGGTGGTTCCTTGGGCACGTAGCGCATGCTTCCTGTGAATAAAAAGAAACGAAAATATATTATGAGGTTGCACCCAGTAGGCTCAGAAAAACATAATGTTTAGTTTGAACTGCAATGTGCACGTGCAAGAAGACCGATACATACCTTCCAGGTGTTCCCCACTTATGAGGCACCAGGGACATCCAAACGAGCCGTTGAAAAGTACCATGTTCTGAACTGCTGCCCTCGCAGGTGCGTCGACACAGCAGCAGAGCACATAAGCTCTGGACCTGTGCATCTCAGAGCTATGCTCCCACATCACGGGCGTCATGCTTTTGACTTGATCAACAAACTTTGCGAGGAAGGCAGTCATGTTTGGATGGCCTTTTCCGAACCAAAGTCCGGCTAGTGTGGTGTGCTTGAAGCGGATGCTTGGAGGGAGCTCATTCACAGTGAATTGAATAGGCCAAACAGACGTTTTGGATGACACGAAGAGAGGACTGCCGTCTGTGTTAAAAGTCAAAGAAAGATCACTGTCCCCCATCCCAGTCTTTCTGCGCAGAGCATCATAGGCTTCACCTGTTGTTATGTCAGTGACACCACTTCCGCTTGATGAGGTACTACGTTCCATGGCAAGCTTCAGGAGGTTGTTGTGAAGAAGCTCCTTGGTCTTCTCAATAACGAAGGACAGTTGCTTCGTCATGTCAAGCATTACGAAGTAGGATCCATTCTCTTTTAGCACCTTCAGATCTATCCCTTGCTGGCACACTGAGCAGCTGGCTGCAGTCTCTGCGTCTTCCAGAACTGCTCCACAGCCCTCACAAAGGTAGTAGTAGCGAACCAAGTTTTGCGTCGTTGCTGACCAAAGCTTGCGGAAAGCATATTTGCTTTGCGGCACGACTTGCCTTCCAAACAGGGCATTGATGAGCACGAGCAAAGAATCGAGGCCCGACCACGTCATGCCCTGCGATACGACGTGGGCCATTATCATGGCGATGGCGCCGGCTTTTGTCGTCGTAGAATGGGGAAGTGTCTCCGTCCCGAACTGATTGAAACAGGACGACAGAAGGTGTTCGAGCAAGGGCTGTGGTACAGGGTCATTTCCATTCATCTCGTCATCATCATCTCCATAGTCCTCACCAGAGTTCACGACGTCGTCTTGAACATCGTAGTTCTCGTCGCTAGCATTTAACGATTCCGAACGCTCGCGTTCGGCATCTGTGCTCAATTCGGATTCTTCGGAATGGCAGTCCTCGTCATCAGAATTATTCCCAGCGGATTTTAGTGCTTGGGGAACTCGAGTTAACGGGGTGAGCACGTCATGAGGGGGGTCTCCAGGGTCCTGAGCATCCCTTGTACTGTGAAAATATTGCGTTGATCTAGGCATCACAAAAGGCTCACTCTCTGCCAAGTAACATTTCCGACGCTTGGCACCCGGTGAGCTTTCCATTGCAGCTAAAACTTAACAGACAAAGAACTTGGCGCCACCTGTTGAAAGGATAATGGAGACCATAGTCAATGAGACTTGGATTGACTACGTTCTAGGTGTTTGTGAGCAATCGGAACCCGGTTTCTTACACCGGAAAAATAAAATAGAACTATACTCCGTTTAACCTTCAGTCCGAGCGCAGCGGACGCTAGGAGCCATCGAAGCCAATCCCGCGTAGAGAGAGTGTCATGTGACCTTGAGCTCCCTGCGCCGCTCTGCCCAACCGGCAGGTCACGCGATTTTCTCCCGGCGCTGGATAGGCTGGAATAGCTGGTGGCGTCCACTGCGCTTGGACTGATGGTGGAACGGAGTATAGTAAAACGTAGTTCCAGCAAGATGCCAAAATGTCAAGACTTACCAAAACCAAAATAAAAAGTTAGAGGCCAAAAAAAAAACTGCTTTCGTCTCTTAAAACCTAGGTGGCGCGAGCTACCGTCCAATATAAAAATAAGTCAATTTTGTTTATTTGTCTATTCATACAGGCGCAGCCAGTGGGCGCAGCCTAGCCAAGCCCAGTCCCTGTCTTGCGCGCGCTTTCTGTCTTCTCTTGCGTGCCTGCGTTTGACCGTCTGCGTCGCCATAATTGCTTTATCGTTGCTTGCCCGCGTCCCCATCATTGCTCGACCGTTAGAGGTGGACGGCTGGACCTCGACCGCCCGTACGCTGGGTTTTTTTGCGTCGCGGGTGTTGTGGGCGTCCGTTGGGCGATGTACGCATTTGTAAAGTTTACCGACGGTGGCCGACTAGTTATGCCGATCTCGATGATAAAGAAGTTTAGGCCTAGGGATGATCAAGACTGCAACCCAAAACAAAAGCTTGAAGCGTTCTGGATCTCTGAGAAAGGAGGGGAAGAAGGCTACTACGAAGCGACGGTGGAGATGCTTGGAGGTATGTGTATTCGTGTGATACCTTTTTTAAGATACCATGCTCAGGAATCGTCGGTTCTGGAGATTTTTGTGTGAGCTAATACGCACGTGGAGCAGGGCGGCCGGGCACGAACAAGTGCGCCTTACTTCTAACAAATGCCCCCATCGTTCAAGTACTTGCGCAGTGAAGGCACATGGTTTCACAAAAGCTGTAATTCGGGCTATTTGAAAACGGGTGTTACGAATGCATGTACTGTACTTTTTTAGTGTGAAGGCTGCATTCGAGGAACAAAAACAAAGGTGAAGCGCCACCCATGAGCGTCACGCATGAAATGTTTTATAGCGAGTTCGTTTCACGGCACTCGTGCCCACGCGTGCCCACTCGCAACGTGGAGCGGGTTCGTTTCAGCCGGCACTCCGCGAGTGGTTGCACTCTATAGCGCGAAACACATGTACGACGAAACCGTCCGATCCGACGTGCGGACTGCCGGAATGACCTTGGGGGCGAGGGTTTCCGTAGCATCGGAGAGCGTTGAAAACCCTCGCCTCCGACCGTCGTATTGCGCGGTCGGACGTCGGATCGGACGGTTTCGTCGTACGTGTGTTTCGCGCTTAAGAGTTCGTTTCAGCGCCAACACCCCACGCGTGCATGGACTCGCTGCACCGAGGAAATCGTGAGTGCGCCAAAATGCAATCCCGTCATGCCTCGCTCCGGCGAGGAGCGATGAGCAGACGACGAGGACTCGTCTGCTACGATGTGTCGCGGAACCGAAAGGAAAAAAAAGTAGATTTTTTGATAGAAATCGGGTCCCGCGGGCAAAGGAATCAAATGCGAGCTTGAATTGTAAGCGTCTGCTACTTCATGAAGGAAGCAACTGACAAACCGTGCTTTATTTGCAGGTTTTAAGTCGCTCCGTTGCCGTACAGACGCTGAAATATACCGGTGTGTAAAGAAATGCTCAGAACAGACGCATCAGCGGCCCTCGATATGTTTATCACCATCCGTGCGCGGGTGAAAAATTGAACATTTGTCGACAAAACTCGTGTTTTGTCGACAAATGTTTAACATTTACCTACGTAAGCTAAGGTACCCCGTCGTATTTTGTTCGAGAAAGCTCTTTCTCGACGCCTCACCACGGCTGATATCTGATTCACCTGTAATGATGATCGAAATCGAAAGTCCCACGAAAAGTTTTGCTGGATATTCCAAGAGACAAGTTTTTAAGCCGTACCCTTTCAGTGGTTCACGTATGATACCATGCTCAAATGGGTCAAGCTTCTGCTTGGACAGCATCATCAGTTTTCTTCAGTGTAAGCGGCTATAAAGAGATCGCAACCAGCCGCTTTGTAGACAGCTGGCTGCGGAAATTTACGCCGTCTGTAACCATCTTTACGACAGCCCAGTTGCTTGAAGTCATCGCAAATATAAACTATAGAAAAGAGTCAAAGTACAGGCTAGCTGGTGGAAGTCAACCATTTCGTCGTTTACCCTGAGACCCCCCAGTCTCAGGGTAAACGACGAAATGATAAACTACAGGTTGCAGCGACCAACGTTTGTAGATAAACGTTGGTAGCGACTGCACTCTCGCATTTCCACCCATGACTCCGAACAGAAAAACACTATTTTCGGTTTGAGGTTGGTACCTTTTCCATGACATAGATGGTGACAGCATCAGTTTTCTGGACTTGGTTTTCTGCACTCGGTGCATCTGGCGAGTTCGTTTGATTCCAGTTCTCCGTGCAACACTCTGCGAGTGCGATGCATTCTGGGAGAGAACTCGAACAGCGCCAGTGCGTGTGAAACGAACTCGCTATTAGACACCTATGCTAGTCGAGTAAAGGCTCCGTAAGCTGGTGTGCTAAAAATGGAGTCACTCCATCTTAAGACGTTTTGAAATCGGAACATAAGAAGCTTTCATGTTCTCCACTAGTGCGAGGCGATGTGATGTGCGTGATTGCTTGTTCTAATTTTCAAAAGTAATGCTATGGTTTGGCACGTTACCCACAATCTTCGCAGGGACAGTTGAACTTCTCATCCAAAAAATGCAGAAGGCAAGAGTAGCAGTGCCAAGGATTCTCAACAACCTCCCTGAAGGTGGAGTTGGAGACTCCATGCAGAAGGCAAGTTCATGTTTCAAATAGCTTAATTTCCATGTGCCTGCTGGCACATGGAAATGTGCCACCTACTGGCAAAAGCTTGCTGATACAGCAAGCCTTTGCCAGTAGGAATGTATAGAGCTACCTACTGTTAGGGGGAACTCGCTGATGGATGGACGGTGCTCCGCGTTTTGACAGCTGCTGGGGCAACGGGAAGCTCAGTGCAGACGCAGTAAAGCATGAAACACATGTACGACGAAACCGTCCGATCCGACGTGCGGACTGCCGGAATGACTTTGGGAGCGAGGGTTTTCGTAGCATCGGAGAGCTTTGAAAACCCTCGCCTCCGACCGTCGTATTGCGTGGTCGGACGTCAGATCGGACGGTTCCGTCGTACATGTGTTTCGCGCTTAAGCTTCAGTAGCAGACAACGCGCTGCATACGCCACCAATGCTGCTCACTGCATCTGTTCTGAGCCAGCCGAGCAGACTCAGTAGTTGGCTTGTATGTAAAATTCTAAGTTTCCAGATTTTTATTTTTTTAAGTGAAATTTTTTTTTTATTATTATTACGTATTGACTAATTGCACTTTTTTCAAGCATCTTGTCCCAAATGCAGTACATTAGGCTCGTGTCTGAAATATTCGTCCCACAGCAGCACTTGCAGACGGATGGCTGTAATTAGGACAAAGAGCGGCACAATTCTCACAGAACAGTTTAGAATGAGAAGCGGCCTCACTTTTCTCCTCGCTTCGGTTCACTTTCTCAAGGCAACTTAGCGAAGAGGAGAGGGAATGAAGAATCATGACGAGAGTATGTCCCGTCAGCCTTGTTGAATTGCTCCCTTTCATTCCCAAAATACGGCCATCCCTTTGAAATATTGCTGTACAAGTGATGTCAGGGAGTTTGTAGCGTACCGCCTGTCACTCCTGCCTTGATTAGTCATAGCTTACAAATCAAATTTTTTGATATTTGTTTAGGTCTCGGCCCAACATCAGGACTGCGTGGTAGAACTTGCCTACTGCCTCCTAGATTTTCACTATACTCTGTTTCATACATAGCGTACAAAGCTGGGAAAGGTACTGAAGTAGTGCACATGAAAAAATATTTAAAAAATGTGTTACTCTACGCGTTTCGGGGACGAACTGTAAAAGGCGCTGCTCTGGCGATACCGACGTCTCGGTGGCGGTACCTCAAATCCACTTAACGTGTAAGATTTGTTTTTTTTTTTACATAATTTTTGTGCATGATTGTGTGCATTGCGGAAGTGCATAGGTCAGTTCCTCTTTTCTTGTTTCTTTTTATTTATAAGGGGGTAGACTAGGGGTTGGTGTTCCGCTTGAACCTAGTGCCGGCCCCATTAAAACGTAAGAATGGTTGAGATCCAGGGTGTCTGCTTAAACCGTTTATTTACATGATACCGTGAAAATCTGAGAGTACCTTGAGAGTGCAGTGGACGGGCCTTTATATAACGAATACTGGGATGCGACTTCATCCAAGTTTTCTTAAGAGTTGGAATGCTGGCGCTGGTGTATGGAAGTCATCCAGACGGCAGTTTCTCGCTGCTCTGGTGCCGGCGCCCCATGAACTGAGAGTGATTCACAATAGACGCGTACACACCACATGGCACTCGAGGTCAGGGTCAAGTGTTGTTTTCTTTTCAAGGAAAGCAGGGGCCTCGGAATGCAGCCACGGGCACATGCGTCGTCCACTTAGCCAACCAAGGTTACGGTCCCTAAAGTTTCGTTTACACTCTTGCAACTGAGTACGACCGACAGAGACCAGACCGGTTTTTAAGCCTCTTGCGACCTCTTAGGACCAGCTCTACTACAGTGCATCCGGTCCTAAGAGGTCGCAAGAGGCTTAAAAATTGGTCTGGTCTTTCTCGGTCGTACTCGGTTGCAAGAGTGTGAACGGGCCTTTAGGCAGAAGAAACCAGACGCACCTAAATGCAGCCACGGGCATTGTCTGCCTAGCCAACCAAGGTTAAAGGCCCGTTCACACTCTTGTGGCCTCTTAGAATCGGGTTTTGTTAGAACCTCTTAATATCTATTACAACAAGAGGACACACTGGTGCCATCCATTGGGTACAAGTGTAAACTTGGCGGTCGGGCATGTTTTCTATTTCTCTCTCGCATTATCCTTTCTTTCTTGGCCCAAAAAGCTTTTGTCAACGTTATAAACGAGCCGTTCTTATAGGTATTACGCACATTTGACCTTAGAAATCCCGCAAAGCCTTTGCTCTTGTGAAACGCAGTTCCAGGGTCACCGCATAGATGGCGCCAAAATGCCAGTGTGTTCCCTCGTCCTTAACATTTTAAGAAGTTTTAACAGATCTCATCTCTCTCGGTCATACTCGGTTGAAAGAATGTGAACGGGCCTTAAGGTCCTGCAAGCAAACTGAGCCTTAGGCACTATTCATCACCGGCGCGGTTCCTTCTTAAGGCTTGTTTCACTTTGAAGCCATAAGGCCGATTTTAACACCAGACATAACTGAAGGCAGTTCACAACACGGTCCACATGCTCAAAACTCGCGTTGCAAGGTCTTCGCTTCGGAAATGCCACCTTGCCAGATAGACACTGTGCCTTGCACTTTGCGACAGTATGGCCGCACGCTCCGGTGTCGTTACTGACAGTCTCCAGGGCTTCACGGACTGACACGTCTCTGGGAAAATTGTTCTTGTACTCATGTACACATTGGCGCTCACCTGCTCGCACTCTTTCGAGATCTCCGCACAACGAATCTTTAAAAATAACCAAGCAGGAGAGGTACTTGGGCTTGCTGTGTAAGACTGTTCTCAAAACCGGCGAGGCAGGGGCCAGCCGCACAACCCAAAAGCCCGAAGTGGCTGCCGCACCAATGAAAACGGAAAACAATTTAAAGTAGTTAACATTATCTTTTCCTTTTTATTGAAAAAGAAAAGAAAAAAATATATTGGTGTTTCGTCGAAATTGTAACGCCGCTATCAGTTACTAGCTCCGAAGATGCACATTTTTTTACTTTGTTCTTTTTTACAGGGGCAGCACTATCTTATGGGGCAAACGTACGAATGGTCGGCAGTGCAAACCGGTGCACTAGCTTTGACTGCGTTGCACGCTATGTATGGAACGGAGCATAGAGCTAAAATATTTCATAGACTGTCTTGACTACAGATGTTGTGAATAAATCGAGGCATAAGTTTGAAGACACCTTTTATAGAATTTCACGAAATAGAAATTTCGGAGCCTGTGCATCGGCTCATCGTACTGTTTTAGGCTACATTGTGCAAGTAGATGAGAGAGAAGGACATTGGAGAAGGCTGTTCTGCATGGCACAAAGTGCTAGTTGTTTGTCAACCTTTAGGAAACAATAATGTAATTGGCGTAATATTTTCCATTGGGTGCACAGACGTCGTCAAAAAACCCAAAGAACGGAAAACAAGCACAGCTTATTGCTCAAAAGAAATTGTGCGAAGACTACAACTCCAACAGGACAGAAACCTCCAAGGTGAAAAAGCCTGGGAATAATTAACGTTCTCTATAAGTAGAAAATTAAATAAACAATTTTTATGCGCTCATAGAACCCACTTATTGCTATTCTCATTTCAGAGAACGAGGTCAGAGAGCAGCGAGAGTGATGAAGAGACTAATTCACTTCGTCAAAAAAATGCAGTCATTGTCCAACTTCGAAAGCGCTTGAGAGAGGAAAAGGAATACAGCAGGCGGCTAGGCCTTGCCCTTCTGGACAAGATTGGTATGCTTCTTTGAACCGGTCTTATCAGGGGTGTGACAGCTTTGCCACTAGACCGTGCCAAATTCCCCAGCACCAGGGAAGATGCGGCGAGTGAGCACTCGGGGACCGCCTTTCTTGGCAATGCAGTCAAAAGCTATGGGCACGAGTGTCATAGTCGTGCGTATGTCCTCATCGTTTGTGATATTCCAAGAAATGTTGTCCCTAACTAGAAACATGCCTGCCTTTTGGTAGGAGACATTTGAAGTAAATAACGAAAATGAGCCGGCAACAAATGCTAGTGAAACATTTCACTTGAATTGGGTTTCTTTCTTTGCTGCAGACATTATACATCTCCTGCGCATGTGCCTAAACTCGTCGCACGCATCTGGAGGCTCGGCACAGTGTATTGCACCATTGAGAGTTTTGCGACAACCGAATAGACAATGTCATTTTCCCAGATGCCACGGCGTGCGTCCTAGGATTTGTGGGAACGGTGTTTGTTGACTCAGTCTTTTTTTCGTGATTATAAGTGTACTTATTTCGTTCTGCCTACTGTATTTTTTGTGTACGATTTGCTCTTGCATGTTTTTTCTGTCGTTTTCGACGTGGGCATTGATGGACGCCAAACCGCCTCTTTCGCTGCTCCTGAGGTGTGTTTTGGTGAAGATACGACTGTTTACGAAAATCGCAGTCCAGACATGGCCATCAGATCGCAACTGCGGCAAGCCAGGAAAGGATCGTGCAAATGCACTATTCGTGATGACAAAGCAGCCTCTTCCATATTGGGCACGCAAACAGTAGTCTGATGTCATATGTTCACATTTCACACAGCGAGCGCAAACGGCCAAATCCAAGCACTGTTGCCTTCGCTTTGCAATTACGGTTTTGTTTTTCAGTGGTGACATGTTCACTGGTTTGTGAAACTATTGTCTGGTGATTGCATGCAGGTAGATAAGTGAGCTAATGGTGGGATAGTGCATGGTGAAAACAGTAATACTCGCTTCAGAAGCAGCCTGGCGTCCCTCAACACTCGTTTTGAAAGCGACAAAATGTACACACAAGAGCGAATCTTGCACGGAAAATACGGCATGGAGAACGAAATAAGTACACATATAAAAGAAAATAATGAACTAGATTATGTGAAAAGAAAGAATTAACGCTAAATAACGAAGATAAAGAGGACATGCACGGCGACGGAAGGCAATCTGATCGAAGAGCAGCCGGGGGACTGGGCATACGAAAACGCTGTTCCCACAATAGACCTTTTGCAAAATCCCCCAAGTGCCCTGGCCCGCACGCGAAGGATTATGGGAGAGATTGTCCCTCGCCTGGCCGCTCTGCCTTGAGATCGCATTGCCTTGTCGCTTGCCTCCTCTTAATCCTCTGTGTTTCGATTCCATTACCTAATTTTATCTATTCCAGTGTATTTTTTTATTGTTTCTAAGTGGTTCTATTCTCTTCTGCGTGCAATATTTCTTGTAAATATATAGTATTGGTGCCTTTATTTTGCCTTTTTCGACGGGAGTGCCGACAGGACAACATGTCGCTTCGCGCGTCGTTCCTCGGGTGAGTACTACCGTTGCTACCGATTCCTTTCGTGCTGTTAGCTGCTTATTTTGGTTCAATTTGACCCGCGTGCAGCTGAGGGGAGCAGTTTATTAATACCCGCGCACATGTCATAGGGGTAGGCAGAGCTCTTAATCAACAATCGCGACGCGAGAGCCGGGTGCGCTGTGATTTGACTGCCCGCGCTTGCTCCGTTGACTCGCACTGTAACGTATGCCTTCTAGTGCCGCTTACTTGACCAACATAAGCATGCCGCTTTGTCGCCGCGAATAATTTGTCCGAACGTTTGCGAAGCTGAGGCATACGCAACGTTGCGGCGCCTGACAACTGCAGCAGTTGTCAGGCGCTTATGGTATGCCTTCTTAATCTATATCAGAGGTGGCCAGGCTGACCCGGCCTAAGAGCCGTAAACAAAACCACGAAACTTCCAAGAGCCGCAAGGGGGGGTAGGGGGGGGGGGGGCGGGGCTTTTGTTCAGACAAATAAACGGAACTCGAACTACTTTTAATCTATCCGAGTCAAAAGCAGTCCCTCTGTACGTAAGGTAGCAGTAGCACAAGACTACAATCCCGCAACCTGTCTTTCGATTTAAAACGCGTTCCATTTCTCTTTTTAACGGGGGGGGGGGGGGGGGGGGGGGGAACAGGGGAGGGAGTTGCGAGCCGTACTTTAACACGCGAAGAGCCGCATGCGGCTCGGGAGCCGCAGCTTGGCCACCCCTGATCTATATGCTAAGGCTAAGCGGTTTTCAGTTGCAAACACCCTTTTTCAAGTGCTGACAACTGCATGCAGTTGTCAGGCGCCGCAGCGTTGGATATGCTGAATGGTGTTACGGTTTCGCAGGCATTCGGGCAAATGATCCGCGGCGACAAAGCGGCGTGCTGTATCTTGGTCAAGCAAGCGGCACTCGAAGGCACACGCTACAGTCCGAGTCAACGGAGCGAGTGCGGGCGGCCAAATCACAGCGTACTGGGCTCTCGCGTCGCGATTGTTGATTCAGACCTCTGCCTATCTCTATGACATGCACGCGGGTGTTCATAAATGGCTCCTCTCGACTGCATGCGGGTCAAATTGAATTATAATGAACAGCGCGATAGGAATCAGTGGCAACGGTAGTACTCACCTGGGGAACGACGCGCGAAGCGGCGTGTTGTCCGTTGGCACTCTCGTCGAAAAAGGAAAAATAAAGACACAAATACTATGAGAATAAAAACACTTAGAAGCCGTAAAAAAATATGCTTGAATAGATAAAAGTAAGTAATGGAATTGAAAAACAGAGGATTAAGAGGAGGCAATGCGATCTCAAGGCAGGGCGGCCAGGCGAGGGACAGTCTCCCCACCATTCCTCGCGCGCGGGCCAGGGCGCTTGGGAAAATAGCAAATCGTCTATTGGTCGGATGTGCGCCAGGGCACTTGGGGGAAATTACAAATCGTTTCTTGCCTATCTCTTAACCACTGTGCACACTGTCACGGCCTTCATGCTTGGTGGGCTTTGCTGCCTTGCATTGCCGTGTTAGGAGCAGCAAGGTGCGGGCAGTATTTGGGTTAGCCCAATCGGCTTTGAACTATTTGCTCTCTTAGACACTCTTTCGTCTTAATTGTGTCAAATGCTTATTTAAAGAAATGCAGAACTATAATTTAAAATTCTGCATTAGTATGGCCATCAAACTCAGTCCGATATAAAATTCATCTGAAATTCCTCAATATCATTTAAGGGATCGTAAACCAAAATTTGGATTAAAAAAAAAAAACAAAAAAAAATGCAGATGTAGGTCTGGACGCTACAATCACTACAACATTACTCGTTGGGCGATATCTCGAATGGACGGCCATATTTTTGGAAAAAGAGGCCGAGATTGAACCAGGCCGACGAGGCGCGTGACGTGAAGATATCTTGTTTCCTCCTCTCTTCGCTTCGCCCCCTCAAGGTGGCGAGGTGAAGACGCGAGGGCTGTTGCCTCTCCTCAGAGAAAAGAGACGTAAACATTTCTGTCAAGTACGCCTTTTTTTTTTTTTTTTTTTTTTAAATACAGTCATTTGTTAGAGATATTGCTGATGAGTGATGTTTTGGTGTTTGTAGCATCCCATTGCACGCTTTTGCTGTATGTTTTGTGGAATCCAGATTTCGGTTCGACATCCCTTAAAGTGTATCCACACGACGGACCGATTGATCACGTGATGCGCGGCCCGCGGACCGCCCGGCTAAAATGAGCATCCACACGGCGGACCAAAAGAGATTGACAGAGCGAACGGGCCAGACTAACCCTCGACCTCACAGCTCCGCCAAACGCATGCAGCGAGCTGCTTTGAGGCTATTTGTAAGGAGCCAAGATGGAGGTTGAACGAAAGAGACGTTTGGCCGCGGTGGCCCTGGCGTTGACTATTGAGGACGTGGAGGACTTAAGTGAACCGGAAAGGGCATGCATCTATTGTCCCACAGAGCGGGGAATTGCTCCACGAGCGCGATTAAGTAAAAAGTTGCATCGTCACACCATACCGCCATCGAAGCACAACAAAAGGTTGGTCTTCTTCGTCTTCACCAGTTGGCGCCAAAAGAAAACGACTTTGGATTTGGATTCCAGTCCAAACAACAAAAGTCAGCTTGTTGCCAGACTTGGCACTTCAATTATACTAAAAACGCCGCGGTCCGCCGCCAAGGTTCGGGCGAAAAAAGTCACTTGGCATTTCTCAGAAGCGCGGTCCGCGGACCGCCGGCGGACCTTGAAAACCGGTGACGTAAGATCACGTGATGCGCGGCCCGCGGACCGAAACAGCAATTTGGTCCGTCGTGTGGATACACCTTTAGGGGGTTATGACATGCCAAAAATAAAATGAGATAACTGTACTGTTAGGACCCATTGTATGTTTCTATAATCCTCCTAAGTTTGTTTTGAGAGTGGCGCGTTAGTTTCGTGGATGAATCGATTTATATGCGGGTCCCTCGGACCCGCCCTATTTCAAAATGCCACCCTGGCTGGGAGGCTGGTGACTTCACCAGCCTCCCACGCGGCGTCCCCTTGCGCAAGCTCACAGACTTGGCTCTCATGGCGTCTCGAGCTTCAGCTTCCTCGTTTACCTTCCGCTTTTCAAGCATACGTTCTGTGACGATTACGGCATTGCTGCTCGCCTTGTCAAAGTGTTCGACATTGACCGCAGCAGCAATGAGGGTGATTGCTATCAAGAGACGTTGGAAGCTGTTCATTTTGACTGCAACCCGCTGGCGACCAGCTCCAGAGATGCGAGTTATGGACGAACTCGGCGTGGTCACCGTCGTCCTAGAATGTCTCGCAGGCACATGCAGGGTGGAAGGTGAACGGGCCGGGGCCGAGAGCAAGAATAGCGTGTCGGTTACCGTGCTGCGTGAGCGGTTTTGATTGTGCCGCGGCGAGGGAGAGCTTGGGCGATCATGGGGGCGCCTTGAATGAGAGAGCGTTCATGATCATGTGGTTTATGGACGCCATGGGTGTGAGTAACTTGTGCAGTGTTGCCTGGTCGCCAGATGAAAATGATAAAAATTTATAAACCGATTATTGCAATTACCAGAGCTCTAAAAATAGCACAATTGGTGTATCTACTAAGTAGCCTATGAGCATTCCATATCAAGAATAATCTATCCGTCATAGCCCCTTTAATGGTTACATTTTCCCAAATCATTGTTTTCTGCTGGGTTTTACTGCATAATATTGATGCTTTTTTTAACCTATTTGCAAATATGGACGGTGATGCCATTTTGAACTTACCGTGATGGTCAGCATTTCCAGTGCAGTGGTCAAGCTCACTTATTTGGGGCGCAGTGGCCATAATCAAAGCTGCGTTTTCAATGCTTTCTGTTCTGAAATGTGGGATATTTTGGTCCTAAGCTGCTGCAAAACGCAAATTTTCCTCGTCCAAAAATTACTCCAAAATATTTTTTTTTTTTCTGTCCTACCCCTGTTTTATGGATTTTGTTTGTGTAACAGTGTTTCCATTGCTTCTACTTCCATTTTTTGCAGAAGTGGCCCGTAAGAAGGCTTCACAGAACGGAGCTGCAGTGTCCCTTGGTAAATTGCTCTTCAGAGCATGTCTTTTCATGCGCTAATCAATAATTGTATTTCCTTTTCAGGTCGTCGAGCTTCAAACGGCCGCGATGGCTTTGATCTTGCTTCTACATCACACTCGGGTAAGTCTAGATCACTGACATTCTAATGTCATGGGCAAGATTAAAGGCCATGCTTTTGAATGTTGGAGGCAAAATCGGTAAAGGCCATAGAGCATCTTTCGGCTAGAAAGCATTTTAAAGATATTGAGGGTCTGCAAAGCCAGGAGCCAATAATTGTATTTACTCCTTAGGTCATCAAGCTTCGAACATTCTCGATGGGTCTGATCTTGCTTCTACGTCCCACTTGGGTAAGTCTGGATTACTGACATTCTAATGCCGCGGGGAAGATTAAAGGTCACGCTTTTAGATGTTGGAGGCTAAATCGGCAAAGGCCATAAAGCATCTTTCAGCTAGAAAGTTTTCAGGCATTCTAAAGATATTGAGGTTCTGCAAAGCCAGGAGCCAATAATTGTATTTACTTTTTAGGTCGTCATGCTTCGAACAGCCGCCATGGGTCTGATCTTGCTTCTACGTCGCACTCGGGTAAGTCTGGGTTACTGACATTCTGATGTCGCAGGGAAGATTAAGGGCCACGCTTTTGGATGTTGGAGGCTAAATCAGTAAAGGCCACAAAGCATCTTTCAGCTATACAGTTTTCAGGCATTCTAAAGATATTGAGGTTTTGCAAAGCCAGGAACCAATTATTGTATTTACTTTTTAGGTCGTCATGCTTCGAACAGCCGCCATGGGTCTGATCTTGCTTCTGTGTCGCACTCTGGTAAGTCTGGGTTACTGACATTCTGATGTCGCAGGGAAGATTAAAGGCCACGCTTTTGGATGTTGGAGGCTAAATCAGTAAAGGCCATAAAGCATCTTTCAGCTATACAGTTTTCAGGCATTCTAAAGATGCTGAGGTTCTTCAAAGCCAGGAGCTTGTTTAAATGATCGAAATTAATGAATAGGTCTCCATCTTTTCCGCGTGCTCTAGCATCAGCTGCCTCCCTTGGTCTCGTGTCAATGGCAGCTCTACTCCTTGCTTCTCCCATTCCTGCAGCGGCACCCTCTCTGCCTCAGCACCCTGCTCCCGCCACTGTAGCTGTCCCCCCGATGGATCAACACAATGCCCCCGCCCCTGCAGCAGCCCCCCCTATGGATCAACACAACGTTCCAGCCCCCCCTTTGGATCAAGAGCCCGTTCCTGCCCCTGCAGCTGTCCCCCTTTTGGATCGCCCCGCTCCCATCCCTGTGGCAGCACCTCCTCTGGACCAACACCCTGCCCCACCAGCGGCTCTTCCTCAACGTCCTGTTCATGGCGAAGCTGGAAATCTTGGTAAACCGAGCCATCAAAGTCTGATGATTGTACAGTGTAGACCGCATATAACGTATGTCGCGGGAGTCGCAAAAATCCGCACTATAAGCGGTACCGCACTGTAACCGAAACATCAATTTTTCAGGCCAAAATACATGCCATCAGACAACTTACCTTTGTAAAAGAATTTATTTTATGTTAGATGAAAAATTAAGCTTAGTTTGAGGAAAGTCTTTATTTCACCAGGCTAGTACACTTCTCTCTCAAGTGTGTCACACATTTTGAAAGAAATTAGTGACTTTTGCCTGGCGCAGCCTTTTAACGGGTTGCGGACGGACGTTGCGAGCGTTCAGGATTGCTAACCCTAATCACTTTTCTCCGGCGATGAAAACGCAGGAAAATTCGCATCCTTTATACGGTACGCGCCAGTAATACCTTCAACTTGAGCACAGGCATGAAATGCTCCAAATAAGAAATCCGGACGATGTTCGAAAACACAAATGCTTAGAAAGCACCACTGTAGTCGAAGTAAACAAACACGACGACATGGGCGTTTCTGCCGTCTTGAGAGTGCCACCACAACATCGCCGCACGAGTAGGTGGATCTTCCCTTCTAGTACGTGCTGGGTTATCATAGCGACACACAACGAAAATTCACAGTCAAGGATAGCGCTTTTACGCGGAACGATGAGCTTCTACCATGCCGTCTATGTCGACGATCACCACCGACGCCATGTTTGCGGATAGAAGCAGCCGGTCCGCGACCAGCATGCAACGCGCGCGAACACTTCTCCTTGACCTGCGATTGGTCTCTCGTTGCGGTTGTTTGTTTCCAACGCAGCGGAGGGACGCACGCACGTGAACGACACGTGCGTGCGTCCCTCCGTCGCTATGGCAACTGAAGCCTCTCTTCGCTTCTTCGAGCAATCTCCTTGCCCTGCGAGTGCCGCTTGCGGCTTGTGCCGTTATCTAGTGTCGCACAGGGAAGCGTGCTCGCAGCGCCGGTCAGTCGGCGCGCTGTTCCAAAAACCGCACTATAACCGGTATTTCCCTTTGCGCGCCTGCATTTTAAGCGGTATGTAAATACATGGAGTTCTATGGGAGGCGAACCGGTGGTTTAAAAAAGCCGCGTTATACCCGGTCCTGCACTATAAGCGGTTACGTTGCAAGTGGTCTATACTGTATTGATATCAGCGTTTGTTTTCTCATAGAAAGCAGTTGGGTACAAAGCGCGATATTGTTAGCGCTGGCGAGCGATGACGAGTTTTTGCTGCTTTTTTGTTAGTCGGAATGCTGTCATTCAAATTTCTGGTGCCGTAGGAAGTGCTAATTTGGGACACTAACATACATGGTAAATACATGTGGGAAGCGAGCAGTTGTGATTAGCTGTTGAGCACCGTGTGTCGTTCGGTCAGGTTGCGCATGATCATGCTTTTGTAATTTTTTGGCTGCCTAGAGCTCTAAAGTGAGTTATCACCAAAACAACCTCAGAAACCTCCTTTAGTGCCCCCCTAACTTCATAGCCGCAGAAAGTTGTCCCCACTTACAGTATACAGTGAAACCTCGTTATAACAAAGTTGAAGGAGCGGTCATAATTATTTTGTTATAACCATTAGTTTGTTATAGCCAATGTCCATTTCTTTCCGCTATTAGCAAGCAAGGGGAATTATGATTGCTTTGTTATATCCATTAGTTTGTTCTATCCCATTTTGTTATAACGAGGTTTTACTGTAGTCCTTTCCTATGTGGGTTCGTCGTAATCCCAAAATTTTAGGTTGAATGGAGTTCGCCTTGAACAGGCTGTACTTATGCTTTGTCAAGTACTTGTGAATCCTTAGGGAGTTTCTGTAAATTCTGCCTAAAATCAAGCTAACCATTTCATCTCATCAGTGCACACACTTTTATATTTCATGGACAGCACACCAGCTGAATGCAGCTGTCCAGGGTCCACTGCGACCACTCTATGAAGTCAGGCAAGGGAATGTAAGTGACTGGTTTACATTTTTTTTTTTTTTTCATTGTCCTTGTAAGGGGAGAATCAGCCAGCACTCCGTGCATCTGCTGAGGAAATGCCTTGCAATGATCAGCATAGCTACTGCTCTCTCTTACGAGAAGTGCGATGTGTTGACATTCTCGGCGTTCTCTCCGCGGCAGGTGCCGCATGCATCTGTCATGACTCGAGATTTCTCCTCTTCGCAGCGCTTGGCGCACTAATCAGTATTCCAATCCCTCTGTGCACATCGGTGACTAATATATAAGCACTAAAGTTCAGAGAGGACTGAACTGACATCATGTGTTTTGGTTACTTGAGGCCGTTTCATACACTTGCAATCGAGTACGACCAAGAGAGATGAGACCTGTTGAAACCTCTTAAAATTACTTAAGACAAGAGAGCACACTGGCATGCTGGTGACACCTATGTGGTGACTCTGGAACTGCATTTCACAAGAGCGGAGGTTTTGGATTTCCGAGGTCAAATGTTTGTAATACCAGGCTCGTTTATAACGTTGACAAACGTTTTTCGAGCCAAGAAAGAAAGGATAATGCACAAAAGAAGTAGAAAATATGCTGGACTGCCTCTTGTCGTAAGAGAGATTAAGAGGTTCCAAGGCACTCGGTTCTAAGAGGTTGCAAGCGTGTGAACGGGCCTTAACATTAGAGTGACTAAAGCATTGCATGTCCTGAAACCGACCAATATTACGAAATGATTTCTGCAAAATCCTGCTTTCTTCATAGAATCCTTCCTTATTATTGCGTGCCTTTTGTCACAGATTCATCTGGGAGACGATGTCTACCTCTCCGAAACAAAAATGACGCACCTTTTGAAACTGCCAAGTGACCAGAGATTCACTAAAGATCTCATGCGGTGCATCTGGTCCATCGAAGAGCTGCGGCAAAGAAGCGTGACAGGCCAAGCCAGCCGTCGCCTGGCCAAACTTGGAGCCACAGCAAAGCAAGCACTCACACCAAGGAAGGTGGCCGCAGTAAAAAGTAAGCTATGTGTTTTGGTGTATCTTCAGAATTTAGATATGTGATGCAGAGGTGGCTTTTGAATAGTGTTTATCATGTGCACTCTCAAATGCTTGAACAAAACTTTGTTGTTCTGTCTTCAATCTGCCACCAGCATCAAGAGCTTGTATAATGGGGAGGCTACCTCGTTTTTCTGATGAGGGGAGGAAGACACCTTTCTGCGACATTTACGAACAAAAGTTTGAATCAAAATAGAAGAGGAAAACACAACTTGTCCAAGGATTCCAGGAAAATATAAAAACCAGTCTGGTTTGTGCAACTGGCAGTATCAAAATTCAGGGTTTTTAATAGGGATGTCGCGAACTTTTTTCGAATCGAAGTTTCGATGATCGAATCAAGCGGTTCGAACGATTTCGAATTTTCGAACTTTCCATATGG
Organism: Ixodes scapularis; assembly: GCF_016920785.2. NCBI lineage: Eukaryota > Metazoa > Arthropoda > Arachnida > Ixodida > Ixodidae > Ixodes > Ixodes scapularis. The sequence goes on along the minus strand of NW_024610407.1, from coordinate 12,599 downwards.
ACAAATTCGACCGAAGTCAAATTTTCGAACTTATTAAACTGAGAAGTTCGATGCTTTTCGAACTTATGACGCAGCAAAATTCGATGCTTGTCGAACTTTCGAACTTGATAGACTAAAAAATTCGATTATTTTCGAACTTTCGAAGTTCTTGCACTAAAAGGTTCAAACCCTTTCGAACTTTCTACGCTGAGAAAGTCGATAATTTTCGAACTTTCGAACTTATTAATCTAAAGAATTCGAAAATTGTCGAACTTTTGATTCCAAAAAAGTCAAAAGTTCGAACTCAAACTTTTAGGGTGAAAGTTCGAAGTTCTTCGAACTTCGAAAGACCGGCGGCCGGTTTCATTTGGATTCAAGCAGTGAGGTACATTCGTAATTTTTTTTCCCAATTTTGCATGTGGCACACAACAAATTGAGAGTCCAACGAAGAAAAAAAATTTTTAGAGCTATATTTACGGCGCTATACGAATTTATAGTTGGCGCCGCGGAACAATGGCCCTTACTTATCACGTGACTGGCCCATATTTATCACGTGGTGCTTGTGCTCTTTCGGAAGCTTCCTATGGCCTCTAAAAGTAACTTACTCATCTTTGTCTGAAGTATAACAAAAAAGTAAGGTTAATAAGTAAACTTCTACAGCCCAAAGGAAATCCCTGGAAAAGCATAAGCCGACGTGATAGACCTGTGTGCTGTGCAGAGACGGTGGTGCGGAGAAACGCGTTGAAGCGGCGTCGCACAACGCTCAGCGTGCGGCGGCGGCAGCGTGACTTTGACCCGCGAGCGCCAGATACAAATTCGTTTTGTGCCGTAAATATAGCTAAATTTTTTTTCTTTGTTTTAAATTCGTTTTATAATATTCTTTTTCCATCTAGCCTGTTTACAAGAAATGTTTTTTTCCTTTGCATGTGTCCTTTAAGAAAAATGTTTATTTGTGTCGTAATCAAACCTCAACCACTGTCATCACTTCCATGAGACTCCTTGTTCGACGCCTCTTCCCAAAGGCAGTCGTCTTCAGCTTCGGTGCCGTCAAGTGCATCTGAAATCCCGCACATCTTGAAAGGGCGAGAGACGAGCGTACGCCGATGCAGTGAAAACTTGGCGCGGCGAATAGAGCAAGCAACACAGTGGGGGGTCGGCTTGCCAAAGTTCTCTCGCCTTCTCATGCAGCAGCTCGATGTTTACAGCAAGGTGCCATTTACATTGCTCTTTCACAAAGTCGCTGAGATGTGCCTCGACGTCGGCGAACACTCCATTCATTGGGCCTCTAAAGCTTCTCGTTTCGTTGCACGCGATCAGCTTGCGTTTGTCGTCTCATCGGGTGATGCTGCCTTCATTTATGGCGAATTGTCATCCGGCAGCACTGTTGCCGATGTCTTCCACAACCAAAATGACTTTTCTTTTGAAGGCAGCAGAGTGTTGCTTTCGGACCGTCGGGCCCGAAAACTAGCCTGACTGCGGAAGATGGTGGCACCTCGGACATTGCTATTTTAGAGGGGTACGGAAACAAAAATTTAAATATTCAGATTTCGTTTGGAAATGAGTCAAGCATGACGGATAATAACCGTAAATGATAATTACACGTTTGTATTTTGAATGACTGGCTATATTGTTCGTTCCAAACGGTGCACTCGAGCAAGCGCTCGAAGAGAAGCGAATGGAGAGCGCGATGCGTCGGGATATCCGGTGCAAACAAAAACAGAAAGAAAAGATTTCTCGCGTCCATGGAGTAGCAAGGCAGGCGTGGTTATGAGCTTTGCCCTTGGTGGCATTGTCAGAGTTGTGGTGGTGTCAATAGCGTCGGTGCGTTACAACCGAGCATGTGACTGGCCCATGGAGGACGTAGCTTCCACAACACTGTCAGCTTAGGGCTGAACGGGGTGGGGAAAGTAACATTTGTGTTTTGAGGGACTGGCTAATCTTCTGTGGGGAGAACGGCTGTTTCCGGTTGCACGAACGAGGGTCCAAGAAAGAGGGGAGTCCTTCCTTTCTGTCTCCTTCGACCATTTGGTACAATACGCAATATGTGAGTTGAGCTAGGTGGTAAGCTAAAAGGGAAAATGTTGAAATTCCAAAGGGCGGCGCTGCTCCGAGGGAATCTGCTATGTTACGAGTACGTAGCAAGTTCCCCAACATTGTCAGATTAGCTCCCAAATAGGCTCCGCATGCATCCACCAGGTGCACATTGAAAGATTGTTTATTTAGCTTTAGAATTAGTTTTCTTGTGCCTTTCAACGGAAGACTGGTGTTTTTGAGGTTAGGGTGCAACATGCAACACATTCAAGCTAGAAAATAAGCACTGGAATTTCGTTTCCCTAACCCTTTAATGGGGATGATAGCTATTTTGAACACCATATTGCTTTGAAACCGAAACTATGTCAAACTGCGTTAGATCGCGCCTCATTGAAGCTGAAAATTGTTGGGACCCGCGTATGATACGAGCCGCAAATTTTACATGGCAAAATATGAAAAAAAAGAACTCTGATTTTATGCAGGTCTTACATTACTTCTAACTAGTAACTATTGATCCAATTTTCTTTCAGACGCCTTGAGCTACTACATCAACCACCACCCAAACCCTGAGGCTGCCAACCCCCAAGAAGACCATGCTGTCCGCCTGCGACAGATTAACAATACAATGACGAACTTTCTTTCGGATCTGGGCCGCCCTGCCAGGTGCCGCAGTGCAGAGTGAATTTTTTCTGTAAAAGAATGTTGAGTTGGGCAAGTTGGTTTATCTTAGATTAGAAAAGCGCCAGAAAACAAGGACAACAGCGCATCGTTTCGTCTATTCTTCCTGTTGTCCTTGTTTTCTGGCGCTTTTCTAATCGAAGAATTTTTTTTTCTTTTATTCTTTTTTAGTGCAATTTTTTACCTTCATGTTTTTATGTTGTGCATATTTGACCGACAGGCGTCGCACGCACCACGAATTTTTTTTTTTTTTTAATTATTTTATATTTGATCTCACCTTCTGTCCAAGCGCAGCAGAGGCTGCCAGCCATCTCAGCCAACCGACTGTTGAGAGAGAGTCATGTTTGCTTGAGCTCCCCCCGACCAGAACATCACGTGATACCCTCCGGACGCTGGATTGCCTGGTGTGGCTCATAGCCTCCGCTGCGCTCGAATGGAAGGCTTTAGGGGTTTATGTTGCTCCACACAAATGTTTTTATTGTCTAGTCACTTTCTTTTGTCTTGTTTAGTGTGTTGGGTATATTGAAATAACCATTCAATAGTATTTTTAGTGTTTGTCTAGTCGGACGTTTTTAATCCTTACTCGGGCATATTTGACCGACAGTATGGTGCCTCGAGCATATTTGACCGCACCATGAATGTTTTTTTTTTTAAATTCTCTTTTATACTTGGTTTCACCTTCTCTCCAAGCGCAGCGGATGATACCAGCCATCTCAGCCAACCCACCGTTGAGAGAGTGTCACATTTCCTTGAATTCCGCCCAACCAGAACATTACGTGATACCATCCAGACGCTGGATTGGCTGCGGTGGCTTGTAGCCTCCGCTGCGCTCGGACGGAAGGTGAAACAATGTGTTAACTACAGGGCTTTATGTCGCGCCACACGTTGAATGTGTTTATTGTCTAGTCACATTCTTTTATCTTGTTTAGTGTCTCGAATATATTGAAAGCACCATGCAATGGTTTTTTTCGTTCTTGTGTAGTTAAACTTTAATCTTTACAGTGTGGTGCCTCGGGTATATTTGACAGACAGGCGTTGCACCACACCCTGAATGTTTTTTTTTTAATTCTTTTTTATATTTGGTTTCACCTTCTGTCAAAGTGTGGCGGACGCTACGTCCATTCCAGCAAACCCACAGTTGGGAGAGTCCAGTTTCCAGCCCATGTTGAGTCATGTCTAGTATTTAGACTTTCTTTTATCTTCTTTAGTGCCTCAGGCATAGTAAAGGCACCATGCAATGTTTTTTTGTTTTTCTTGTATAGTCGGACTTTTTTAATCTTTACTCGGGCATATTTGACCGACAGTATGGTGCCTCGAGCATATTTGACCGCACCATGAATGTTTTTTTGTTTTTTTTTTTAATTCTCTTTTATACTTAGTTTCACCTCCTCTCCAAGCGCAGCGGATGCTACCAGCCACCCCAGCCAATCCACCGTTGAGAGAGTGCCATGTTTCCTTGATCTCTGCCCAACCAGAACATCACGTGGTACCCTCCCAGCGCTGGATTGCCTGGGGTGACTCATAGCCCCCCCCCCCCCCCCTCCCCCCTGTGCTGGGATGGAAGGTGAAACTGTGTTTTCCTTAGGACTTTATGTTGCGCCACACGCTGAATGTTTTTATTGTCTAGTCAGTCTTTTCTTTCTAGTTAGTGTCTCGTATATTGAAGGCACCATGGTGCCTTCAATATACGAGACACTTGGTTCTTGGCTGACTATTTTCAGTTAGTTATTCAGCCTTGGATTTACCATTTTTTATTGTTAAAACCACTAAAGGAGTGGTTAAAATTTCTATGCAAATAAAATCGTTGTGATAGTTTGTAGCCTGAGTTTTCAGTGTGGTGAAGCTGGCTGTACTGGTCTCGGGTACGAGTTGTACCGTTTTCACCAGTGAAACCGGTGTACCTGTGTGACCAGTATGGCTGGTTTTATCATATGCCCAGTATATCCAGTATTTCCAGTGCATCCAGTATACCCGTCCAATAATCCAGTTTGATACTGGCCCAGTATGCCCAGTAAAACCACTACCAGTATTCCCAGTTTGCCCGTCCAATAATCCAGTTTGATACTGGCCCAGTATGCCGAGTATGGAAATATTTTCAATAGGGGTTCGGCGCGGTTTTATTCGTTCACCGTGACCACGATCTCGGCTATTGCCTCGGTGAAAGCGAATTATTGGAGAGAGCACGGCCTGACGAGAGACGTTCGGCGCGGTTTTATTCGTTCACCGTGACCACGATCTCGGCTATTGCTTCGGTGAAAGCGAATTATTGGAGAGAGCACGGCCTGACGAGAGACGTTCGGCGCGGTTTTATTCGTTCACCGTGACCACGATCTCGGCTATTGCCTCGGTGAAAGCGAATTATTGGAGAGAGCACGGCCAGACGAGAGACGTTCGGCGCGGTTTTATTCGTTCACCGTGACCACGATCTCGGCTATTGCCTCGGTGAAAGCGAATTATTGGAGAGAGCACGGCCTGACGAGAGACGTTTGGCGCGGTTTTATTCGTTCACCGTGACCACGATCTCGGCTATTGCCTCGGTGAAAGCGAATTATTGGATAGAGCACGGCCTGACGAGAGACGTTCGGCGCGGTTTTATTCGTTCACCGTGACCACGATCTCGGCTATTGCCTCGGTGAAAGCGAATTATTGGAGAGAGCACGGCCTGACGAGAGACGTTCGGCGCGGTTTTATTCGTTCACCGTGACCACGATCTCGGCTATTGTCTCGGTGAAAGCGAATTATTGGAGAGAGCACGGCCTGACGAGAGACGTTCGGCGCGGTTTTATTCGTTCACCGTGACCACGATCTCGGCTATTGCCTCGGTGAAAGCGAATTATTGGAGAGAGCACGGCCTGACGAGAGACGTTTGGCGCGGTTTTATTCGTTCCCCGTGACCACGATCTCGGCTATTGCCTCGGTGAAAGCGAATTATTGGAGAGAGAACGGCCTGACGAGAGACGTTCGGCGCGGTTTTATTCGTTCACCGTGACCACGATCTCGGCTATTGCCTCGGTGAAAGCGAATTATTGGAGAGAGCACGGCCTGACGAGAGACGTTCGGTGCGGTTTTATTCGTTCACCGTGACCACGATCTCGGCTATTGCCTCGGTGAAAGCGAATTATTGGAGAGAGCACGGCCTGACGAGAGACGTTCGGCGCGGTTTTATTCGTTCACCGTGAACACGATCTCGGCTATTGCCTCGGTGAAAGCGAATTATTGGAGAGAGCACGGCCTGACGAGAGACGTTCGGCGCGGTTTTATTCGTTCACCGTGACCACGATCTCGGCTATTGCCTCGGTGAAAGCGAATTATTGGAGAGAGCACGGCCTGACGAGAGACGTTCGGCGCGGTTTTATTCGTTCACCGTGACCACGATCTCGGCTATTGCTTCGGTGAAAGCGAATTATTGGAGAGAGCACGGCCTGACGAGAGACGTTCGGCGCGGTTTTATTCGTTCACCGTGACCACGATCTCGGCTATTGCCTCGGTGAAAGCGAATTATTGGAGAGAGCACGGCCAGACGAGAGACGTTCGGCGCGGTTTTATTCGTTCACCGTGACCACGATCTCGGCTATTGCCTCGGTGAAAGCGAATTATTGGAGAGAGCACGGCCTGACGAGAGACGTTTGGCGCGGTTTTATTCGTTCACCGTGACCACGATCTCGGCTATTGCCTCGGTGAAAGCGAATTATTGGAGAGAGCACGGCCTGACGAGAGACGTTCGGCGCGGTTTTATTCGTTCACCGTGACCACGATCTCGGCTATTGCCTCGGTGAAAGCGAATTATTGGAGAGAGCACGGCCTGACGAGAGACGTTCGGCGCGGTTTTATTCGTTCACCGTGACCACGATCTCGGCTATTGCCTCGGTGAAAGCGAATTATTGGAGAGAGCACGGCCTGACGAGAGACGTTCGGCGCGGTTTTATTCGTTCACCGTGACCACGATCTCGGCTATTGCCTCGGTGAAAGCGAATTATTGGAGAGAGCACGGCCTGACGAGAGACGTTCGGCGCGGTTTTATTCGTTCACCGTGACCACGATCTCGGCTATTGCCTCGGTGAAAGCGAATTATTGGAGAGAGCACGGCCTGACGAGAGACGTTTGGCGCGGTTTAATTCGTTCACCGTGACCACGACGGCGTCTATTGCCTCGGTGAAAGCGAATTATTGGAGAGAGCACGGCCTGACGAGAGACGTTTGGCGCGGTTTTATTCGTTCACCGTGACCACGATCTCGGCTATTGCCTCGGTGAAAGCGAATTATTGGAGAGAGCATGGCCTGACGAGAGACGTTCGGCGCGGTTTTATTCGTTCACCGTGACCACGATCTCGGCTATTGCCTCGGTGAAAGCGAATTATTGGAGAGAGCACGGCCTGACGAGAGACGTTCGGCGCGGTTTTATTCGTTCACCGTGACCACGATCTCGGCTATTGCCTCGGTGAAAGCGAATTATTGGAGAGAGCACGGCCTGACGAGAGACGTTCGGCGCGGTTTTATTCGTTCACCGTGACCACGATCTCGGCTATTGCCTCGGTGAAAGCGAATTATTAGAGAGAGCACGGCCTGACGAGAGACGTTCGGCGCGGTTTTATTCCTTCACCGTGACCACGATCTCGGCTATTGCCTCGGTGAAAGCGAATTATTGGAGAGAGCACGGCCTGACGAGAGACGTTCGGCGCGGTTTTATTCGTTCACCGTGACCTCGATCTCGGCTATTGCCTCGGTGAAAGCGAATTATTGGAGAGAGCACGGCCTGACGAGAGACGTTCGGCGCGGTTTTATTCGTTCACCGTGACCACGATCTCGGCTATTGCCTCGGTGAAAGCGAATTATTGGAGAGAGCACGGCCTGACGAGAGACGTTCGGCGCGGTTTTATTCGTTCACCGTGACCACGATCTCGGCTATTGTCTCGGTGAAAGCGAATTATTGGAGAGAGCACGGCCTGACGAGAGACGTTCGGCGCGGTTTTATTCGTTCACCGTGACCACGATCTCGGCTATTGCCTCGGTGAAAGCGAATTATTGGAGAGAGCACGGCCTGACGAGAGACGTTTGGCGCGGTTTTATTCGTTCCCCGTGACCACGATCTCGGCTATTGCCTCGGTGAAAGCGAATTATTGGAGAGAGAACGGCCTGACGAGAGACGTTCGGCGCGGTTTTATTCGTTCACCGTGACCACGATCTCGGCTATTGCCTAGGTGAAAGCGAATTATTGGAGAGAGCACGGCCTGACGAGAGACGTTCGGCGCGGTTTTTATTCGTTCACCGTGACCACGATCTCGGCTATTGCCTCGGTGAAAGCGAATTATTGGAGAGAGCACGGCCTGACGAGAGACGTTCGGCGCGGTTTTATTCGTTCACCGTGACCACGATCTCGGCTATTGCCTCGGTGAAAGCGAATTATTGGAGAGAGCACGGCCTGACGAGAGACGTTCGGCGCGGTTTTATTCGTTCACCGTGACCACGATCTCGGCTATTGCCTCGGTGAAAGCGAATTATTGGAGAGAGCACGGCCTGACGAGAGACGTTCGGCGCGGTTTTATTCGTTCACCGTGACCACGATCTCGGCTATTGCTTCGGTGAAAGCGAATTATTGGAGAGAGCACGGCCTGACGAGAGACGTTCGGCGCGGTTTTATTCGTTCACCGTGACCACGATCTCGGCTATTGCCTCGGTGAAAGCGAATTATTGGAGAGAGCACGGCCAGACGAGAGACGTTCGGCGCGGTTTTATTCGTTCACCGTGACCACGATCTCGGCTATTGCCTCGGTGAAAGCGAATTATTGGAGAGAGCACGGCCTGACGAGAGACGTTTGGCGCGGTTTTATTCGTTCACCGTGACCACGATCTCGGCTATTGCCTCGGTGAAAGCGAATTATTGGAGAGAGCACGGCCTGACGAGAGACGTTCGGCGCGGGTTTTATTCGTTCACCGTGACCACGATCTCGGCTATTGCCTCGGTGAAAGCGAATTATTGGAGAGAGCACGGCCTGACGAGAGACGTTCGGCGCGGTTTTATTCGTTCACCGTGACCACGATCTCGGCTATTGCCTCGGTGAAAGCGAATTATTGGAGAGAGCACGGCCTGACGAGAGACGTTCGGCGCGGTTTTATTCGTTCACCGTGACCACGATCTCGGCTATTGCCTCGGTGAAAGCGAATTATTGGAGAGAGCACGGCCTGACGAGAGACGTTCGGCGCGGTTTTATTCGTTCACCGTGACCACGATCTCGGCTATTGTCTCGGTGAAAGCGAATTATTGGAGAGAGCACGGCCTGACGAGAGACGTTTGGCGCGGTTTTATTCGTTCACCGTGACCACGATCTCGGCTATTGCCTCGGTGAAAGCGAATTATTGGAGAGAGCACGGCCTGACGAGAGACGTTCGGCGCGGTTTTATTCGTTCACCGTGACCACGATCTCGGCTATTGCCTCGGTGAAAGCGAATTATTGGAGAGAGCACGGCCTGACGAGAGACGTTCGGCGCGGTTTTATTCGTTCACCGTGACCACGATCTCGGCTATTGCCTCGGTGAAAGCGAATTATTGGAAGAGAGCACGGCCTGACGAGAGACGTTTGGCGCGGTTTCATTCGTTCACCGTGACCACGATCTCGGCTATTGCCTCGGTGAAAGCGAATTATTGGAGAGAGCACGGCCTGACGAGAGACGTTTGGCGCGGTTTTATTCGTTCACCGTGACCACGATCTCGGCTATTGCCTCGGTGAAAGCGAATTATTGGAGAGAGCACGGCCTGACGAGAGACGTTCGGCGCGGTTTTATTCGTTCACCGTGACCACGATCTCGGCTATTGCCTCGGTGAAAGCGAATTACTGGAGAGAGCACGGCCTGACGAGAGACGTTCGGCGCGGTTTTATTCGTTCACCGTGACCACGATCTCGGCTATTGCCTCGGTGAAAGCGAATTATTGGAGAGAGCACGGCCTGACGAGAGACGTTCGGCGCGGTTTTATTCGTTCACCGTGACCACGATCTCGGCTATTGCCTCGGTGAAAGCGAATTATTGGAGAGAGCACGGCCTGACGAGAGACGTTCGGCGCGGTTTTATTCGTTCACCGTGACCACGATCTCGGCTATTGCCTCGGTGAAAGCGAATTATTGGAGAGAGCACGGCCTGACGAGAGACGTTTGGCGCGGTTTTATTCGTTCACCGTGACCACGATCTCGGCTATTGCCTCGGTGAAAGCGAATTATTGGAGAGAGCACGGCCTGACGAGAGACGTTCGGCGCGGTTTTATTCGTTCACCGTGACCACGATCTCGGCTATTGCCTCGGTGAAAGCGAATTATTGGAGAGAGCACGGCCTGACGAGAGACGTTCGGCGCGGTTTTATTCGTTCACCGTGACCACGATCTCGGCTATTGCCTCGGTGAAAGCGAATTATTGGAGAGAGCACGGCCTGACGAGAGACGTTCGGCGCGGTTTTATTCGTTCACCGTGACCACGATCTCGGCTATTGCCTCGGTGAAAGCGAATTATTGGAGAGAGCACGGCCTGACGAGAGACGTTCGGCGCGGTTTTATTCGTTCACCGTGACCACGATCTCGGCTATTGCCTCGGTGAAGGCGAATTATTGGAGAGAGCACGGCCTGACGAGAGACGTTCGGCGCGGTTTTATTCGTTCACCGTGACCACGATCTCGGCTATTGCCTCGGTGAAAGCGAATTATTGGAGAGAGCACGGCCTGACGAGAGACGTTCGGCGCGGTTTTATTCGTTCACCGTGACCACGATCTCGGCTATTGCCTCGGTGAAAGCGAATTATTGGAGAGAGCACGGCCTGACGAGAGACGTTCGGCGCGGGTTTTATTCGTTCACCGTGACCACGATCTCGGCTATTGCCTCGGTGAAAGCGAATTATTGGAGAGAGCACGGCCTGACGAGAGACGTTCGGCGCGGTTTTATTCGTTCACCGTGACCACGATCTCGGCTATTGCCTCGGTGAAAGCGAATTATTGGAGAGAGCACGGCCTGACGAGAGACGTTCGGCGCGGTTTTATTCGTTCACCGTGACCACGATCTCGGCTATTGCCTCGGTGAAAGCGAATTATTGGAGAGAGCACGGCCTGACGAGAGACGTTTGGCGCGGTTTTATTCGTTCACCGTGACCACGATCTCGGCTATTGCCTCGGTGAAAGCGAATTATTGGAGAGAGCACGGCCTGACGAGAGACGTTTGGCGCGGTTTTATTCGTTCACCGTGACCACGATCTCGGCTATTGCCTCGGTGAAAGCGAATTATTGGAGAGAGCACGGGCCTGACGAGGGACGTTTGTCGCGGTTTTGTTCGTTCACCGTGACCACGATCTCGGCTATTGCCTCGGTGAAAGCGAATTATTGGAGAGAGCACGGCCTGACGAGAGACGTTTGGCGCGGTTTTATTCGTTCACCGTGACCACGATCTCGGCTATTGCCTCGGTGAAAGCGAATTATTGGAGAGAGCACGGCCTGACGAGAGACGTTCGGCGCGGTTTTATTCGTTCACCATGACCACGATCTCGGCTATTGCCTCGGTGAAAGCGAATTATTGGAGAGAGCACGGCCTGACGAGAGACGTTGGGCGCGGTTTTATTCGTTCACCGTGACCACGATCTCGGCTATTGCCTCGGTGAAAGCGAATTACTGGAGAGAGCACGGCCTGACGAGAGACGTTCGGCGCGGTTTTATTCGTTCACCGTGACCACGATCTCGGCTATTGCCTCGGTGAAAACGAATTATTGGAGAGAGCACGGCCTGACGAGAGACGTTCGGCGCGGTTTTATTCGTTCACCGTGACCACGATCTCGGCTATTGCCTCGGTGAAAGCGAATTATTGGAGAGAGCACGGCCTGACGAGAGACGTTCGGCGCGGTTTTATTCGTTCACCGTGACCACGATCTCGGCTATTGCCTCGGTGAAAGCGAATTATCGGAGAGAGCACGGCCTGACGAGAGACGTTCGGCGCGGTTTTATTCGTTCACCGTGACCACGATCTCGGCTATTGCCTCGGTGAATGCGAATTATTGGAGAGAGCACGGCCTGACGAGAGACGTTCCGCGCGGTTTTATTCGTTCACCGTGACCAAGATCACGGCTATTGCCTCGGTGAAAGCGAATTATTGGAGAGAGCACGGCCTGACGAGAGACGTTCGGCGCGGTTTTATTCGTTCACCGTGACCACGATCTCGGCTATTGCCTCGGTGAAAGCGAATTATTGGAGAGAGCACGGCCTGACGAGAGACGTTCGGCGCGGTTTTATTCGTTCACCGTGACCACGATCTCGGCTATTGCCTCGGTGAAAGCGAATTATTGGAGAGAGCACGGCCTGACGAGGGACGTTCGGCGCGGTTTTATTCGTTCACCGTGACCACGATCTCGGCTATTGCCTCGGTGAAAGCGAATTATTGGAGAGAGCACGGCCTGACGAGAGACGTTCGGCGCGGGTTTTATTCGTTCACCGTGACCACGATCTCGGCTATTGCCTCGGTGAAAGCGAATTATTGGAGAGAGCACGGCCTGACGAGAGACGTTCGGCGCGGTTTTATTCGTTCACCGTGACCACGATCTCGGCTATTGCCTCGGTGAAAGCGAATTATTGGAGAGAGCACGGCCCTGACGAGAGACGTTCGGCGCGGTTTTATTCGTTCACCGTGACCACGATCTCGGCTATTGCCTCGGTGAAAGCGAATTATTGGAGAGAGCACGGCCTGACGAGAGACGTTTGGCGCGGTTTTATTCGTTCACCGTGACCACGATCTCGGCTATTGCCTCGGTGAAAGCGAATTATTGGAGAGAGCACGGCCTGACGAGACGACGTTTGGCGCGGTTTTATTCGTTCACACGTGACCACGATCTCGGCTATTGCCCTCGGTGAAAGCGAATTATTGGAGAGAGCACGGCCCTGATGAGAGACGTTTGG